>NC_143523.1:6614504-6814504 GCF_031878675.1 Megascapheus bottae
CTTGCATCTGCTACTTTCTTGTTCCAATTTCTAAAACACAATTATGATGTGTTCCTTTCTCTGTTATAAGGGAGGGGAAAATGGGTACGTTAAGCAAAGAATAAAGGAGGTTGATCAAATTCTTGAATAAATTCTTTAGAAGTGGCCAGTGGTGTCATATCCTAAGACCCAAACCATCACTGGAGAGGGAGCTGAGCTCGTAGGCTACACCTGCGAACATGTCGGCTGTCTGGGCTATTCCAGGTCATCACAGCAGCCAGGATTCAGATTGCAATTACTTGGGGTCCCAGGCGTACTTGAAGGCCTAATTTTACACATATTGATTTTTATTTTCAGATTTTCCAAGATGCTGGAGCAGGCACTGGTCCTCTTGGCAACTGGCCCTAGTTCACTTTGTAGAGGCCATGATGTCCGCGTGGCAGCTCCTGCACCCCACGTTCCGCTGTGCACACCAACTCAGTAGGACCCAGACAGCCAGACAGCCATATCGGACCCCATCATCAGGACACCCTTGCAGCCTAGGAAGCAATGTGGTTCACACGGGGTCCTGCAGGGAAACGTTTCCAGAAGATCTAGTATCCACACAGTGGGGACCAAAGCAGCTGAGACTCAACATTGCCAGAGCACAGAGCACATATCTGACTCCGTGGTTCTCATACATGTACTGCACCTGGCCTACAGCAGGTACTCAAGATAGCCCAGGGACACTTGCCACATTGGATTTTCATTTTATGGGAAAAAATGTGTCTGAATACAGGCTCCTGGCATCTGATCTTTTTCATTTCTTTGTGATATTAGGGTTTGAACTCAAGACTTTGTGCTTGCCAGGAAGGTGCTTTATCACTGAGCCACACCTCACACACTTTTTTTGCACTGGTTGTTTTTGAGAGAAGGTTTCCTTGTTTCCTGCCTGAGAACACGCTCCGACTATGATCTACTATTTCAGTCCTGACTGGGATGAGAGGCGAGCACCACCACATCCGTCTTCATTCTGTTGAGATGGAGTCTCAGGAACTGTTCTGCCAGGGTTGGCTGGCAACCCTAAGCCCCCAATCCCCACCTCTAAAATATCTAATAATACAGATGCTCTTTATTGTGCATGGATGGAATCTGACCTATTAGGTGAAAAGCTTGCCATGGTGATTATTTTACTCTTGGAGAGGCTGAGCTAGTCCTTGGAGCCTGGAAAACAGAGAATCTATTTACTCTCTATTCTTGCTCTGTGAATCACCAGATGCAGACGTCTTTTGAGCCTTATGTTTATGGAAAGGTGGCTCTTGACTGACTGATGGTGGACATCAACCTTGTGGGTAGATAAATTTAAATAAACTACGAATTGTCCATTGAATTGAGCAATCCAAAGTCACTGGTCATATAAAAGACATTCTAGTACACATAATCATAGCAAATCTGATGTGAATTGTGTGTCTCAAATTCACCTTGGTGAAGATCTACCAGATTGGTGCCCATGACCAGAAACTGTTTCCTCACGTCTTTCTGTAGGCCCAACAGAGGGCAAGAGAAATCATAGAGTGCTACCATAATGCATCATGTTATCCAATCCCAATGTCACTGTAGTCCATTGTATCTGTCTCCTGTAGACAGCTGGTCCCTGCATGAAGGCACCACAACCATAACCTTCTCGGCAAGTATGTGACTTGGTCAGGGAGATTGATCCCAGCCTGAGTCTGGGGCCATGAGGAGAACAGAAGTGACTATATTTTTTGGCATGTGGGAAGGATGTGAATTTCTGAAGCCAGAGGGAAGTTGTGGCAAGTTACATTTCCAAAGACCTCTATTGGATTTTTGGTAATGTAACCTCACCACCTTCCATCTCCCAAATACCCATCAAGAGCTGGTATCTATTTCGCCCTCCTTGAATCTGGACAGGGCTTGTGAACTAAAAGTGACAGGACTTTTCAAGTGTTTTGGAGGTTTCTCCTCTGCTTGTATATCTGCTTTTTTTTGGAGCTACCATGTTGCAGTGCAGCGCACGCAGCCACAGGAAGGCCCTGGAGCTCCAAAATCCCAGTAAGGGGAGTAAAAGCTTTCAGACATCCCAATGTGCCTGACAACACTGTTCAGGACAATCACTGGGCCAATAACAGAACTGTGAAAGCTGTGAAAAAGAAGCAATCAGGTTAGTATAGGCCATTAAATTTGGGGTGGTTTGTTATACAGCAACAGCTAACCAAAACAACATTTGACTAAAATAATAGGTGCTTACATGCTCACTGTGCCATAGTCCAACTTTTTGTGTATTTAAAGATCAACTAGATTAAAAGGTGAAGAAAAACACTTTACATTTAATTTCTCATTATAAGCACTGAATTTTAAATAGTAGTTTATACCATGAGCTAAGACAGAAATATGCCCCCAGATTTTCATGAAGCAAGAGAACAGAAGAGGGAAATGAGACAATCTCCCAATCCAAACAACTGATGAGGAAACCAAGAAAATAGAAAAGGAGAGGAAAGTGGGCTTTCCACAAGATAACAAACATCTAGGAAAAACATCTAGTTGGAAAAAAAGGGAAAGTTTGTGCTTTACAAGTGTTCTCTGTCCACTCACCATCAGGTACTATTTCAAAAATTCAGATGTCCCCTTCGTGTTCTGGCCTTCTATCCCATGGATGTTCACCTTATAAGTAGTGAAAAGAGCTGGGTTCCTCCTAATAGCAAAATACTAATGCTGACTGAACAATTGAGGATATAGATATATAGATATTATTGGGCACTCAAGCACTGTTTAGAATTTAAGAATTATGGGGAGCCATTCCAGGAGCAAGACATTCCAAAAGCTCCCAACTGTTTACTGAAAATGTGAGTATGAATTAATATTCAGAGCCTGATATAATTTTGAGAAGAACATACTTCATATAGGAAGCTCAGGGAAAATTTGAAACACAATACAGGTGACGTGTTCATTAAGATACTCTGGCTGGTAGAATAGGGTTAAGTTTTAGCGTGTTTCTTTAGAAGGTTTGGTTTTGAGGTTCTAGGGATTAAACCCAGGGCCTTGTAGGACATTAGGCATGCTCGACCTCTGAGCTACATAACCAGCCTCATTTTCTTCTTTAAAATTAGTATTTTTATTTAAAAAGGCAGGAGGGTACTAGCTAGGGCTTGAACTTTGGACCTCTCATTCTTTAGATTTTCACTCAAGGCTGGCACTTTACCACTTGAGCCAACCTCTGGTCCTGGATTTTTGCTTGTTAATTGGAAATAAGAGTCTCTCGGATTTGTTTGCCTGAGCTGGCTTTGAGCCATGATCCTCAAATCTCAGTCTTGTGAGTAGCTAGGATTAAAGCCAGCTTCTGGCTTTATTTTTATGATTTTTAAGTAGTGAACATGAGATGTGTGCGTTAATAAGTATATAGTTAATACAAGAGTAACAGGCTAAAATTTTTGTCCCAGATGAATATAAATGTGACTCTCTCTTTACTTCTACTGACTGTCTGGCCTTCTCTCTAGTTGGCCTGCATGAACAACTTACTTGAGGAAAGATGAGAATTTGTTATATAGGAAGGAGATTATATTTCTATTCTGACATTCAAAGGAGAGCTTTGCAGCAGAGCAATATGTATGAAAACTAGGCTTGCTGGCAGAGGGAATGTTTTCCATTCCTCTGGCTGGTTTCAGCCAACCTGTACAGACTGAGCCCCGAGGACTAGCTGAGAAGAAACAGACAGAAAGAGGGATGAGGCTCTGCTTCCTAGCCCCCAGCTTAGGGAAAGGGACACACAGTGACAGGGACATGAGATGAGTAAGACAAGTCAGCCCTCCAAGGGCAGAAGCCTTTGCTCCACTGCAGGGGTCACTATTCAAGGAGCCTGCACAAATGCCAGCCCCCAAGCAAAGGTGTCTGAGGTTTTGCTTTGTCCCTGTGATGCTCTATAGGCTTCCAGAAACGTCTTCAGGGTGGTCCACAACAGAGCTTCACAGGAACAGCCAGGAGATCTGGCAGAGGAAGGGCATACCTGAGGGGTTGGCAAGATAGGAAGACAGTGGAAAAGCACCTGAAGCCAGGTGCCTTAGTCAGTTCAGACTGCTATGACAAATACACTGGCTTAGCTGGCTTAGCTAAAAAGAAAGAAAGAAAGGAAGAAAGGAAGAAAGAAAGAAAGAAAGAAAGAAAGAAAGAAAGAAAGAAAGAAAGAAAGAAAGGTAGAAAAAAGAAAGAAAGGAAGGAAGAAAGAAAAAAGAGAGAGACAGAGAAAGAAAGAAAGAAAGAAAGAAAGAAAGAAAGAAAGAAAGAAAGAGAGAAAGAAAGAGAGAGAGAAAGAGAGAGAGAGAGAGGGAGGGAGGGAGGGAGGGAGGGAGGGAGGGAGGGAGGGAGGGAGGGAGAGAGAGAGAGAGAGAGAGAGAGAGAGAGAGAGAGAGAGAGAGAGAGAGAGAGAGAGAAGAAAAGAAAAAAGAACAGTCCTCACTGTTGTGGAAGCTGAAAGCCTGAGACCAAGGTGCCAGCCTGCTTCCAGTATGCAAATGTCTATCTTCTCCCTGTGTCCTCAGATGGCAGTAGGGAGCTCATGTCCCTCCTATCGGGCCACTGATCCTATTCATGAGGCTCCCCCCTCCAGACAGATTCTCCTCCAAACCCCCCCCCCTTTAAACACCATTGCATTAGGTTTCTGTGGGTGAATGCCAGAAGACACACGGGGGCCTGGGTGCAGGTAGAGGTGTGCCTTCTGGCTGTGAGACCCCACTGTGATTTCACTTCCCCTGAGCCCCCATTATTGATCTGAAAACCAGAAGCCTGTGAGTTTGTCACAGGGTCACTAGGACAACTAAAGCGGTGCCCATGAAGCCGCTACCACTGATTCCAAGCTTCCCAGCACCTGGCAACTTCTCAGTCCCCAGGCAGAGACGAGGCCAGAGCAGGCTGCATCAAGAGCCTGGGATGAGATGTTTGGGTTCAAACCCAGGTGCACTGCTCTTCTGCTGGGTCAGCTCCAATACTCCCTCCCAGGTCCATCCCTCTGGGCCTCAGTTCTTCTGTGGGTGAGCTTATAATTTCGGACCCCAGAGTTCTTTGGTTTCTGCCTCCCACATCCACAGGGAGCCTGCCTGCTGGGAGAGCTTCTATATTCAGAGCCATACCCGCTCCCGCTCCCCTTCAGGGCCACAGTCACTGAGCGGTGGTGATGCCCCAGGTGAGATCAGACTTCTTGGAAAGAGTACGAGACAGCCAGAGAAATGGAAAAGCACATGGATTTTCACCAATCACCTGAGAAAGAGACAGATGACACATTCCAGAGAGGAGCTTGCACACAACGGTTCCGATTATGGGATGAATTCTCTCATGTGAGATGGGCCTTTATGGATAAACTAAATCCTGCTCATATTAAAGGCAATGGTGCAGGTGATTGACTAGCTTGATGCTCCTAGCTTCCCAGGAGCCTCATGCAGGGACAGGGACTGGGTAAGGAGAGCTCTTCATGCTAAATAAAAAGCAAGCTCAAGACTGCTGCTATGCTATTAGGAAAACATCATTTGAGCCAATGCCCATGGTCACTGGCCCTGGCTGGAGGAACCCAGAGCAAGAGTGGCAGGATTAGGAGATTTTTTTTTCACTGTTTGGAGCCCCCTTTCTCCCTGTCATGAAGTTTCTTTCCTTACCATGTTCTGGACTCACAGCCCAGCTATGTGTCCCTAAGAGCTGTCTAATGTATGTCGGACTTCCACTCAGCGTGAACTGGAAGTTCAATCATGGGTCCGGGAGAACCCACGGCTCTAGAAGCCCATGCATATTTGGAGTGTTGCAGGGTGGAAGTTTACCCAGCATCCTTCTGCATTGTCCTTTTCACTCCAAATCTACCTCATGGTCCCTGTGGGACTCCCCATTAACACCACCCCCCACTGGAAGAAACTTCCGTGACTACCCAAGCTGGCTGCAGGAAACCACAGAGCCAAGATTAAAAACTGGATGTCATCTTGGTCCTGACTTCTTTGCTTCTTTGCTAAAGAAAGCTGGTTGCTCTCAGATGCCTGAGTCAGAGTGGGGATCTTAGCCTTCTGCCAAGATCATAAGAGGTGCCTTTCAGTGCCTTTTCCCATGCAGCTTGTCCCTGCTCCTGGAACAGAGTCGAGCCATAGCTGGACCCAAATCTGTGAGCTAATCTGACCCAAAAGATAAGATATCACATAGAAAAGTGAGGCCTGATCCTGGCCCTGCATACTCCTCCTTTCTGGTTTAGGGAAGGCGGAGATCAGTTCACCATCTCCAAAATGAAGATATCCCATGAGGCACCAGGGCCCTTCCCACCTCCGTGGCCCTCTCTGTGGTCTCTCTTCTAGTCAAACTCCCTGGGAAGCCAAGCAACCAGCACCTGGGCAGGAAGAAAAATATTTTCTGTAGAACTCAACTAACTCAGCTGGAAAATATTCAGAAAGGATTACATTTGTAAGAAACATTTTTTTTTCTTGTCATGGCTCACTAAGCCATACAAAATGACAATGGTTTACATTGCGTTAGGTGTTGGAAGTAATCTAGAGATGGTTTTAAATACATGGTGTGTCAGGTGTGTGTCATATGCAAATCCAGACTGGTCTGTCCCAGATACTAGAGCGAGATGGGGCTAGAGACAGGCCTGGGACCCCACCCGTAGTCATCAAGGGATTATTATGTCACTTTTCTACTCAGTCATCCTGCAAGAGTTTCAAGTTTTCCATGGTTTAAGGACTTTGAAACCATATTTGCTCCCATTAAAGGGAAAGGTAGAACACAAGTTCTATGAAAACTTTGCCTGTCTTGTTCTGCAGAGCCCCTGGCACCCATGCACCCCAGCAAAGGTGTGCATGGGGGATGCAAACTGGCTCCAAAGTGCATATATGTTTGAAATGATCATTTGTTTGTTTGTTTGCCTTGAATTCTAGATTGAATTGCCTTCACAAGCCAAGGGCTGGAGTGATAACCATGTGTCTACCATTCCTAGCTAAAATTTGAAAGTCTGAAATTCAAGACAGACCAGGAAAGGTTAAGTACAATTAATTTGCTAATAAATGGTAAAGATAATTATTTGGGGGGATACTGAGGATTGAACTTAGGGCCTCAAGCTTCCTAGAAAGGTGCCTGCCATTTAAGCCACACCTCCGACTATTATTAAGATAGAATCTTAATTCATGCCTGAACAAGCTTGGGCTGTGGTCTGTCTATCTATACTTCACCATCTCACTGGAAATGACAGCACCACTGTGCCAAGTTGTTGTGCTTACCCAGAAGCTGGAACAAAGGCATAAATCACTATACCAGGCCATTGGTTGAGGTGGTATCTCATAAAAGCTTTTCCCTGGGCTGACCTCAAACCATGATCTTGATCTCTATCTCCCAACTACTTAGGATTACAGGCTTGAGTCACCACATCTGGCAAGGAAAAGGAAAAGTTTCAACGGGATTTTTATTAATCAAGCTATTACTAGTCTCAAAACAGAAGTGCGGGAGAAGAGGCCAGTAATTTAAAAATTATGCTACATAACAGTTGTGTAACACACACACACACACACACACACACACACACACACACACACACACACACACAGAGCAAGTCCTCCACCACTGAGCTACACTTACAACCCAATATCACTTATTAGCTCTAGGAACCCTCTCCCTTAACAATGGTATGAGCTGGGTATCAGTGTCACCCTCATTTCAGTAGCTGAAGACCTGACCTGAACGCGCTCAATCTCTTGGTTAAGGTCATAGAGTCCAAAGCCAGGACAGCTGGTATTGGAAGCCAGAAACCCACCCCAAAGTCCAGCTTCCCAGGCACTATTCACTGTGTTACCCATATGGCCTCAGATGAGAGCTGCCCAGTGGTGCCCAGTGGTGCCCGTGATAGAGCAAGCTTCGTGGTTGGCTCTGGCTCAGCGTTTGAGCTCCGCATGAGAGCAGGAATATTAGGGAAGAAATTGAAGCATTGCCTGCAATGAGGAAGGTTGAATGAAATGGCTTTTATGGTCTGTTTCAACCATGATATCCACAATTCTAAGAAGGATGGTGTCTGCTTTCTCTAACATATTGTATCTAAATTCCCTTTTTCCTTCAGTGCGTCCAAATATGCTTGGGTTTACATGAGTGGGTCCATTTAACTGGTTAATATATTCAGAAGGGGAAAAAAAATCAAAAGGAAATTGATTCTCCCAGCTGATTACCTGCAGATACCAAAAGATGCCAAGAGGTCAACCCAGAACACCCCGAGGGACAATCTGACAGCATTACGTCACAGGCGGAAGCCTTGCAAACCTGCCAGGGAAAACTGACCACACTGGGCTCTATTTGAGGTCCAGATAACTCTGGCCACTGGGTCTTGGGTTCAACTCCGGATGCTGGTCCAACCCATCAAACTTCCTAGACTGCGTTGGCGTTAAACTGTTCCCGATATGCTCCAATAAGCGTGTTTTCGACACATTGTTAACATAAGGCCAGATCTGTAATACAGCATGGACAATTAAGTGCACAATTTTTGTGTAAATGCAAAATCCCTCACTGTGAATTATTTAATTAATGCTCTCCAGTTCATTTAATAGAGCTCTTTCCGAGGCCATTTCACTCACAGAAAACTAATTTCATTCTCCGGGTTGATTTAATTAGATGGTATGATGTATGGTATTGCTAATTCAGCGGCTCCGGACACAGACTGGGCCCGTTGCTCCTATTGTCGGCAATCTGTCAGCCCCATTTTTAACAGTATTGAAAAATTCAAGTTTTATTATTGCTCGCTCACTCTTTCTCTCCCATCAGGAGGAAAGTAATGAGCTTTTCTTCTTACGAGAGCCGGCAGAGCGCGCGGTACCCTCAGTGCTTCAGGCAGGAGGCAGTATTAACAGGCCTGATTCATGAGTTAAGTTTCCAACTGCTCGTGGCTATTAGCACTCAGTCCTTTGGCTGTCATTTAGTTAAAAAGACTCTTCGGTTAATTCACTCTTTTAATGAGACTGTGCTATTCAACTAATGTATTTTACTGTATGAAAGGTCACACCAGGAACCAAAACAGATTGGAGGGAATGTGGCGAGAAGCCTGGCTGTCAAGAAACAATTCAAGCCTCGGAGGCATTTAGCAGCCCTGCTTCTGTAATAAGCTACGGAGTTGATGGGCCGCATTCACCTCCAGAGTTGAGCGCCATAAATCAAGGCTAAAGAGAAGGCAGATTAATCAGAGGCTCAGACAAAAAGAGCACGTGTTTCATTACCCATATAATCACTAACATGATTGCCAGACAAGCTAAGGAACTGGACGCGGGACTGGAAAAATATAGTTCAAGAGAGCGGTGGAAGTCAGTGCTGTTTAGCTGCAAGCTTTGAATCTTTTCATTAAGGCTTGGTGCCTCCATTTTCTGATTTGGAGCTGGGAAAGGGAGGAGATGGGAGAGGGTACAGGTCTGAGGGGACACACGTGAGAAACAGAGCAGCCAAGCCAGGCCAAGGTGGGTGGCTGCAGGGAAGCCTGGAAATGCGACACTGATTCAAGTGGACAAGAGGTCCAGCCCAAGACTGGGGGAGGTTCCAGGCCTGTCTTCCTCCAGGAAGCGTGTGGAGAGGGGTAGTGGGAGGTGGCACTCGTGAAGGTGTGTGTCCCACACGAAACACACGCACACATGCATGCATGTGTACATGTGGCGTGCAGTTTTGAGGAGCTGTCTATTTAAGTCATACCTCTTTAGACTTCTGCTTTTTTTTGCCAACCAGTGACCCGCCTGTGTTGGCCAAAAGACTCTGTAGAGCTGTCATCTCTCTCACTCTTCGCAGGGCCTCAGCCTACCCTACCTTCCCGAGGCCCAAAGCCGTACTGCTGGACCCCACCAGGACTCTTAGACAACGGTTAAGGCCACATTCACAAGGAAGTGACAAGAAGAGCCTCTCCCTTGGCACTAACCCTTTCTGTCTCCCCAGCTCTCTCTGTAGCTCCTTCTTACAGTCACGGTGCTGGAAAGCTGAGCAACTAACACCTGGGGTGGCAGGGAGAAAGGGGAAGACTATTTTCTCTAGAACTCCAGTTTCCTCTAGCTGAACGAACCCTGCCAATTTGAAATTCCTCCAACTCTCCCAAACGGGGACCGTATGCTTAATTACTAAACATCTGTTGCCGAGAACACCCCTTCGCTTTTTGCAGCTCTGATCTCACGGTATGAATTTTAAAATCTGTCAGCGAGGGATCACGAAAGCTCTGGGAGCAAAGAGCTGCTCACGTTAACCTCTGAACCAGATAATCTAACAGTAATCCATTCAGAACTAATCAAACATTTACAGAACCGCACTGGCATCCCAGCAAACAATTCGTCATCTTCACGCGCTCATTATACTTCCAACATCTCAATCTACCTATGCAAATGAAGCCGGGGAGATGACATCGGGACCATGTACAGAAATTATAAACAAATATTCATCCATTATGCTGCTGGAATTTAACAGCTGAAGGACTAACAGTAGCTGAACTTCAAGCCCCGAGTATCAATTATTTATGAACCTAAAACTGACAGGACTGTGTAGGTGAATTAGCTGCGTATGTCAAGCTTTGTTATAAATCCCAGCGTACTGTAAAACTCATTTTCATAGAATGTATGTACAAGGCTGACAATATATCAACAGCCCGGCATTAATAATTTAGAAGAATGAGACCGGGAGGGAACACCTTGGAAACTGCGCTCTGCTCCGTAGTTGATATTACAAATAAAAAAGTCAAATAAAATGAATTTCCCATAAACAGAGAATCAAATAAAGCATTCTCTCCATAATTTTATTTTCAATTTTCAAAAACATACCGGTTGATTACTTTCATGTTTAGGTACCATAAGTATCACCAATGTTGTCTTAATTTCTTCTGCCATCCACACCCCCCTCCCTCCCACTGAATAAATGGTGGCAAAATGTTTGATGTCATCATGAATGGGAGACTTCCCTCTCTTTCTTTGACTTAAAAAAAAAAAAAACAAGTGGAAGCAAGATGGAAGAGGACCCCAAGCATGAGCAACATTGCTGGCCCTGGTGAAATAGTTTGCTGTGGTTGGCCAGTGAATGTATACAATAAAACAAAGCCCTACACAATAATGAAGAAGACCATTAATTGAGATGATATTTATCACCAAAGCATTAGAGTTCCTTGGCTATCAGTCTCTATTCTGACTGTCAAAAGTACACCCAGTCACAAAACTTCAGGCAAGACTTGCGCGGAGGAACTGGGGAAATGTCCTGCAGGGATCCACAATGAAATTCCCACACGGCCCTGGGTATGGAGCTGGGGGCTCTACCCCTTGATACCTCAGACCAGGTGAGGGGCACAGAGCTCAGCTCCTCTGCAATGCCATCTTCCCTTCCCTCTCACTCATCCCCGGCTTTCACCTTCACAGTGCTCAAGTGCGGAGACTCTTCGCCACTGCTGATGACTTCTCCGTCCATCTTCTCCTGACTCAGGATATTTATGGTTCCAAGGCCACATTTTTCATCTCAGGCCAGTGAGCCAGGGGGACTTCAGCCTGTGTCCTGGATCCTGATTGGCCTCCAGATGCAAAGCTTCAGCCCCCAAATGATGCACATGATACTCTCTGTCTCCCCTCTGTCTCCTGTGCCGCCTTTACGTCCTCTGTGACATCAGCTGTACAAGGCGTCATTGTGTTTGCCCTCTTCACATGTGGGTCTCTGCTGCTGGGGAGGGCTTTGCATCCTCCTTCACTAGGTGAGGCCCAGTGGCCCTGGCCAGGTAAGGAAATCTCAATAGGCCAGCAGCTTCTAACAGACACCGTTTCCTTGTTTCTTGCCTCCCATGCCACTTCCAGGGGAGCCAGAATGGCCACACAGCTCCCCTCATTTGCAAAGAGCTAAGGTAAAAATGTTAAATGTCTACAAGTCGTAAGCCTCCCTTTAAAACCTGATGACAGACTCATTCTAGAGTGCCCACGAGGCTGGGTGTTCATCACTACCACAGAGGCTTCTGCAGGGGACAGCCAGGCACCCTGCGAGGTCTCTCCATGGCAGAACCGATCCTCTTGATACTTGCTGATGCTGGTACTTTTCTACTCCGCAACCTTTCAGGGCATCGTTAAGCTTCCCATGTTCTTCCAAATGGCCTTTAGGAGAAGAGCCTGGCAAGGTTTCATTTCTTTCTTTCTTTCTTTTTTAATGATAGGTGGCATTACATTGTGTAAAGCACCTGCTTAGACAACCTGCTTTGGGCAATGGAAACTGTTCATCCCGTCGACTATCCATTCCACTGCCAGGGAAAGGCGTGACTCTCTTCTCTCTCCACCACTGTGTTGATGGCATGGGAAAGCTTTATTTCTTTACTCTTCCCCAACAGGTCAGAAACCCAGCCAGTTTCCCCTGCTTTTGCATTGTCTCTTGTACAAACACACTCAATTTATTGCATCCAAGGCAAAAAAAAAAAAAGTCTCCATGCTCCTTTCTGGGTGAATTTCCCATGTCCAAAGTGGCAAAAAAAAAAAAAACCAACAACAACAAAAAACCAGAGCAGGTATGGTCAGGCTGGGCTTGAACCATTCTGTTCCCTTGAACCGTTACCAAGAAAGTTCATTGATTAGAATATGAAGAAGCACTCGCTGTCATTCAAGTGACTGTGAAAGTGACCTCGAATGTTTTACTTTTATGAAATGCTTAAAATATTTACATTCTTTTTACTTCAATTAGGGAGAAATCATCTGAATCTGTGCAAAGGGGAAAAGAATTAAGAGAGATGATTTTTCTAGAAGAAACCACATTCCTGCATGGAATTCGAATGCAAATGAGGGTCTTGCCACAGATTCTTGGAGAAGGAGCGGGTGCCAGTGTTCACACAGCTGATGCATGAAAGCAGCCTTGGCATCACAGAAGCACAGGGTTCTGACTGGATGCCAGGGTGAGTTGGTTTTATTAGCACTTTTCTGGGGTTCAATATTTCGAGAATTTTCTAAAGAGTATTACTTTATTTTCTGTTTATGATTCCTATGAGATGACTCCTTCTTCTCTTCCCGCTCAGCCGGTAGAGGAGAAGGGACATGGGCTTAGTCACCAGAAGAGCAAAAAGCATTGCAGGAGTTATGGGCACTGTGCTGTATCGAAGAGAAAAATATTTTGGTCTTGAAAGTTATTGCTTCAATTACGGAGTAATTTCTTAAGCAACCTCGGGGTGGGCTTTTAAAAAGGTAAGTTTGAAAGGGTCCAGTAGAGACTCTCTCTCTGAATATTACCTTCTAAATCAGTCATCGTGGAAGCACAGCTCTATTTATAAGTGAACCTTGTACAATAGGCTACCACAACTAACTTCTGTCTCTACACCGAGCCCTGGGCCTGTCACAATGATATTGGTAATTCCTAAACAATGTCAGAGATGTCCAAGGAGGTCCAACCAATATGTCCACTGTAGCACTATTCTCATGAGGCAAAGGGTGGAAATAACTCAACTCTCCACCAACTGATGGGTGGATAAAAGACAATGTGGTAAATCCATGTAATGGAATATTATTTGGTCATAAAAATGCAGTTCAACCTGAGTCCAGATATGATGAAAATATTACAGGAAGGGGTAGGGGAAGCATTAGGGTTCTTAGGCATAGATCAAAACCTCCTAAATAAAAATACAGAATCACAAAAAGTCAAAGATGCATAGGATTGCATCATATTGAACTTTCTGCATGGCAAAAGATATAACTAGAAAAATTAATAGAAAGCCCAGAGAATGGGAGGTTTTTACTAGCTATGTCCCAGACAAGGGTCTCATATGTAAAATATACTTTTAGAGCTCAAAAAAAATTAAGCCTCCCAAAAATAAACCCTCAAAGAAACAATCACCTAATTAATAAATAGGCTAAAAACAAGAAGAAGAAGAAGAAGAAGAAGAAGAAGAAGAAGAAGAAGAAGAAGAAGAAGAAGAAGAAGAAGAAGAGGAGGAGGAGGAAGTAGTAAGAATGGTCAATAGACACATGTAAAGATGTTCAACATCTCTGGCCATAAAAGAAATGCAAATTGCTGGGTGCTGGTGGCTCAGGCCTAGTTACTCAGGAGGCTGAAATCTGAGGATCGCTGTTCAAAGCCAGCCCAGGCAAGAAAGTCCTTACCTCCAATTAACCACCAAAAAACTGGAAGTGATACTGTATCTCAAGTGGTGGAGTGCTATCCTTGAGCTGAAGAGCTCAGGGACAGTGTCCAGGCCCAAAGTTCAAGACTCATGACCCCTCCACCCCCCCAGAAAAGAAATGCAAATGAAAACAACATTGAGATTCCACACCACCTCAGTTAGATTTGCCATTATCAAGAAAACAAACTAAGGTACTGGCAGGGATGCAGACAAAAGGGAATTCTACTACATTGGTGGGAATATAATCTTGAAAGTAAATCTTGTAGGTAAATCTTGAAATGTAATCTTGTCATGTAAATCTTCAAAGTAGTATGGAGGTTCCTCAAAAGACTAAACCCAGCAATTCCACTCCTGAGCATTTATCCAGCTTAGTCCCCACAAACAAAGGCACATTAAAGCCACCAGCACAACCATGTTCATTGCAGCATTACCATACCCATGATATGGAATTAATGAAGATGCCTCTCAATGAATGACTAGATTATGAAAATATGGTGCATACACACAATGGAATCATATGCTTCCATCAGAGAGAATGATACTGTATCATTTGTAAGAAAATGGAAAGACTTGGGGAAAAAATTACATTAAGTGAAGTAAGCCAGGCTGAGCAAAACATAGGTTACATGGTTTCCCTCTTTCGTTTTAACTACAATGTGCATATAAGTCTACAAGTAAACACACTAGATGGTAAAGACAAAAAATTACACTTGGACAAGATAAAATATACAGGACTCTAAGCATTCACAGTGAGAGCAAAGGAGAATGTTTTTAGGAGAGGATCACAAAGGCTCAATAGCTATATGCATATGACATATATAAATAATGATGCTTATCAAGGTGAAATTCAAGAAGTGAAAACAAGATGTTTTTTTGTTATTTTGCTTTTTTGTTTTCTCCTTTGTCACTGGTTTTGGTGTCTGTAAGTTTCTCTGTTTGGGGGAGAGTAAGGGGATAAAGAGTGGACTAATGTGGCAGTGGTACTAGGCACACGATGTTGAAAGTGAACTATATAACTTGTGAGAGCGCTCCCCTAGGACCCAGCAATTCCACTACTTGGCATCAACCCAATGGTCCAGAAACAAGGGCATACTAAATCCACTAGCACAACGATGTTCATTGCAGCACTATTTACCATAGCAAAGATATGGAACCAACCCAGATGTCCCTCAGTTGATGAGTGGATCAACAAGATGTAGTATTTATACACAATGGAATTCTATGCTGCCGTCAGAAAGAACGACATCGCCCCATTTGTAAGGCAATGGAAAGACTTAGAAAAAATCATATTAAGTGAAGTAAGCCAGACTCAAAGGAACATAGGCTCAATGGTTTCCCTCATTTGTCATAATCAGTACAAACTGTGTACTCTCCTAGCAGAGGATTATAATAGCTCAAAACCTAAATACATAGGCCATATAGGATAAGGCTAAATGAAAGGACCTCCAGGATATGGAAACAAGAGCTATATAATGTGTGATTGTTGTTCTTAATGTACTGTGTTATTTTCTCACCTCTTTTGTTGCCCCTTGGTTATTCTCATATTGTTATAGTATCTTACCTTGTTATCTGGCATATGGTACATACATTTATTTGCTTATTTGAAATAGGAACAGGAAAGGGTGAAAACAAGAGAAGGGGAGGGGTGGAGGGAGGAAAATGGGGACAAAAACATGAGAAGGGTTGGGCTGAGAGTTTGGCCTAGTGGTTAAAGTGCTTGCCTAGCATGCACGAAGACCTGGGTTCGATTCCTCGGTATCACATACATAGAAAAAAGCCAGAAGTGGTGCTGAGACTCAAGTGGTAGAGCTCTAGCCTTGAGAAAGTCCAAGGGCAGTGCTCAGGCCCTGAGCTCAAGCCCAGGACTGGCAAAAAAAACAAAACAAAACAAAACAACAAAAAAAAAACCATGAGAAAGGGTATCAATGTGTGTGAAGTAATGTACCTTCTATCTGGTGAATATAACTGTAACTCTTCTATTAATTACAATAAAAAATAACTTGTGAAGGAGGGGGGTCAGAAGGGTAAAACTGAGAGAAAATGAGGGAGGAGGTAACAATGTTCAAAAAGAAATGTACCCATTACTTGACTTATATAGCTGTAACCCCACTGTATAACACCATTATAATAACAATGAGAATATATATTTTTTAATGAATGGCACACTATGGGAAAGAAGCCAGACACACCATTAAAACTGCATAGATTCTGGGACTGACTTTCTCTACGCCTGTGATTGGGAACGCCGAACAAGAGATGTAGAAAGAGCCATCAAGCACCCCATGGGCAGGTGACCTTGTTATTGTGTTTTCTCAGCTACGGTCTTTGGAGGCCACCCAGGCCCTGAGATGTCTCTGTACAGCAAGATCATGATAGGAAATGACATCTCTGTGCAAGGTACATTTCATTTTGGCCTTTCAGATCACAGAAAGCCAAGTGGGGCTTTGAAGGCAAAATGGGGATAGTGTTAGCTCTGAGAGCCTCAGGATGCATCAAGCAAGTGGGAGAAGGGGCAGATAAACAACACCCCAGACCTAGCACAGACAGTCATTCTCACTGTACTCCTTGGTTTTCCTGGTTGATTAGACCACTGACACATGTCGCTTTATTTCCACCACTAATGAGTTTCCATCAACTGGGGATAGTGCTGGACCAAGTATCCACTTTTGGACATCGTAGTTGGACCCAGGAGTTTTGGAGACCATTCCAGTTCCACAGCTCGGGTGGCCCAGGGCAGACCACAGCTTCACAGTGGATAAGCTGTACGGCCTCGACACGTTACTTCAAGCTGCGCTTCAAGCTGCGCTTCAAGCTGTTTATCTGTAATGCAATGATGACAATAAGATACCACAGCAAAGAAGCAGAGGATCAAATCAGCTCTGCACAGACAGTACCCAGAACAGTGCCTGGCATGTAGTGAGAACCCTGGGACGTCCATCATTTGCCAACTACCAAGTTAGACAAGGGAAGAATGGAGAAGGAATTTGTACTCAGAGAACACCAGAGAATTCTCTGTGGAGAAGGGGTCTTGGAGGCATATGGAGTCCAGCTCTGAGGTGGGGGAAAGCATTGACAGGGGCTTGGAGGGGATGGGGACGAAGAGGGGGCGGCAGGAGCACAAAAGACTTGAAAGGCCTTCCTCAAGAGGTGCCCAGCTCCATCTTACCTAGGGAGGGCCCAGAGCTCCCTGCTTCCTTCTTCCCCTTACCTTCATCCAGGAGTCCCCACATGGCTATCCTTCATGGGAGAGTCAAGGCAGAGCTGCAGTCACAGGGACTTCCGCGACAAAGCAGTGGCTTACCAGCTTTTCCTCAGGGAGCCAGATAGCCCACTAGACCAAATCAAGTCCTTACATAACTTAAACATATTTTAAAACTCTCTGAGCTTAGAGCCAGCCATGTCTGACCTGGTAGCATCCTTTGAAGGTCTCTCAGCTTGGCCTGTGCTGTCCAGGAATGTTGTCACCAGGGGTGGCAATTACAGCAATGACTGCCAGTCCATTCCATGCTGCTGTAGCAGAATGCTACACACTGGGCAATTTGTGATGGACGGATTTGTTTCTTATAGTTCTGGAGGCTCAGAAGCACAGGATGAAGTAGGCTAGCAATTTTTTGCTGCATCCTCTCATAGAGAAAAGTGAAAGCGAGTGTGTTTGTGAAAGAGAACAAGAGAGGGTCAACAGACACACTTTTCTAACAAGCCCACTCTTGTGATAACAAGCCTATTTCGGCCATGATACATTCTTGAGGGCTGGCTCACCTCTCTGCCATGTTGGAGGTCAAATCTCCAGTACCTGGGCCTTGGATGGTACAAACCATAGCAGTTACTTAACTCTTAAGGCTTCAGTTTCCCCAACTATGAGATGGGAATAATACCCTGCACCTTATAATATGTACTCACTAAGACTGACTTCTTAGGGAGCCACCGGCCTTGATCCTCCGATACCTGCAGAAAAGCAATCACTCAGCAGACTGGGCACAGTGAGGCCACAGATCCAAAGGCTTCCCCAGTTCCTCTTGGACATACATCCTCCTGGAATGCAACCCCCACTGTGCCTTCTACACCTCGTCATTATCTATCATACATAGATAATAAAGGGAGCTCTTATCTTGCCCACCACACTGATTTCCTAAGGATTCTGAACATTCTACCTACAGACAATTAAATTCTTTTTTTAGTCTCCTGTCTTTTTCCTGTTCTCCTTTAATGTTCTCTGAATGAAGATGGGTGGCTGATGCTGTTGAACCTCACTGGGGTTGGGGACTTGCCACTCAAAAAAAATCTGGGCAAGCTTTCTTTCCTCTAATTGGGGATGAGAAAGAGAGAAGAGGGGGAGGGAAGGAGGGAGGGAGGGGGAGAGAGAGAGAGACAGAGACAGAGACAGAGACAGAGAAATTGGTTTATTGAGAATTAGGCAAACCCATCCAGGATCATACTTGAACTCAGGGCCTGAGCCCTGTCCTTGGACTTTCTCAAGGCTAGCACTCTACCACTTGAGCCCCAGCACCACTTCTGCTTTTTCTATGTATCTGGTACCGAGGAATCGAACCCAAGTCTTCACGCATGCTAGGCAAGCACTCTACCACTCGGCCACACTCCTGGCCAAGTTTCTGTTATTAGTGACACCTAGAAACAAAATTCCCAGGTTCACACTTCTCAGCATACTGGATTAGGAAGAAGCAGCAATTTCATCAAGGAAGTATGAGAAGCTGGCAGTATACTCCTATCCCGATCCATCAGGCCATGAGCTCATGTCCAGTTAACTGATTGTCCCGCTGTTCACAGGTTTTCTCATCTAATCATGCAAACCGCCTGACGAGGCAGGTGTCTCCCTCCCAGGTGAGTGGAGGATGAATGACTCCACAGGCCTCAGGACTCAATTCCATCTCTTACTTGATACCTTATTCTTATCTGCCACAGCATGAGAACTTGAAGCTTTGTTTCCACTAGATAGAGTTTTGTTGTTTCATTGTTGGATATTTTGAGGGGTAGGAAGGAGTTTTGTTTTGTTTTTGCAGGAGACAGCATCTTCCTTTGTATCCCATGTTGGTCTAGAACTTACTAAATAATACAGATTGGTCCTGAACTCTGGGTCCTCTTGCCCCTACCTCTTGAGTGTTTGGACTGCAGGTGTACACCACTGTGCTTGGCCTGTGCTGTTTGTTTTTGTTTTTGTTTTTTTTTTTAAAAAAAGAAGCTTCCCTAGGATGTGAATGAGGGGAAAGGACCTCAGTGAGAAGGGGCCGAGGCCGGGGTTGGGGGGCGCACAATGATAAGATTCCAGTACCCTACAAATCTTTCTTTCCTGACATCATAGGACTGTCCTAAAAAGAACAAGCAGAGTCTGGGACCCTGGGGCTCAACTGATGTTCCAGACTCTGGGTCCCCAGAGTTAATAGGGCATCAAACACACTGGATGACTTTCCATCCTCTGTATCCCTGGAGAAAGCTGTGATTCTAATTCCTCAGCCACATCCAGGCACCATTTCAGCAGTGTAAAAGACACCATTTATGCAGTTACTCACTTAGCTATTCAATAACCACTCATCACATACCCATTATGTGCCCAACAGCCTAGTAGGCACTAGAGATGTAAAGAGAAATAAAGCAAAATTTCTAGCCCCACCCTCCACTCCATGGACTCCGACTCTAAAAGGAGATAGAGATAGAAAACAGCGGTTATTCTACTAGTTCAGACTACATGGGAATGCAAAGGGGAAATAGAATTCCCAGTTCTCTCTTAAAAGGAACAAGAGTGAACAATTCTCTGCTCTCATTCTGGGCAAAGATAGTCATGCTCAAAAACAAAAAAACTCATCTATTCCTTCGCAATTCCAAGCTTTGGCACTTGACACTTCTGGGCTGAAACCTAGAACCTATGTCTGTATTCTCTGATGATGACATCTTAGTTTCCTGGGTCCCTGAGTGGCCACATGGAACAGAACCTTTTGATGGCCTACAGTGGACCAAGAGTCAAACAGAAGTGAGCCTGCATCATTATCATCACTGACTTAGTGATCATTTGTCCCGGATCCTTAGCCAGACCTATCCTTAATGGATTAGATGCCTGATCACACTTTCCGTGAAAACTAATTTCACTATATAAAAAGAAAACATGGTTTGGGGTTTTACCTCCAGTTTAGTTTATGTGTTTATGTTTTTGTAGCGCTGGGAACATTGTATGTTCTAGGCAAGCTATAGCCCCAACCCTGCCATATTTGGTTTGGGTTTTGTTGTTGTTGTTGGGCATCAGGCTAGAACTCAGTGCCTGGGCCCTATCTCTGAGCTCTTTTGCTTAAGGTTAGTGTTCTACCACTTTGAGCCACAGAGATGCTTTCAGCTTTTGAGTGGTTAATTGGAGATAAGAATCTCACAGGGCCTTTTTCTGCTTGGACTGACTGGAAACTCTGATCCTCAGGTCTCAGCCTCCGAGTAGCTAGTGTTTCAGGTATGAGGCACTGGTACTAGACTCTGAAGTGGTTTTTAATTAACCTGGGCTTTAATGTATTGTCTGCAAAAACTCCTTTGAATTCTAAATTTTAAAATCAGTTGGTTCCCAAAGAAATTTCTACTGTCTATTGTTTGGAATTCATACTAACTTTTTACAAATTTGCTTTTAAAATGTAGAAGCAGATCTCAGACAAGAGGAGTTCAGAAGTGTCATTGCTAAGATAAGAAATTAGTCAAAAAATGGAAACTATCCAATTCTAGTTAGCCAGCAAAGGTTGCACACTGCTCTGCTGCCCTGGTGAGTGCAAGGTCCACGCAAGGACAGTGGACAGCGATGGCCAAGGATATGCCAGCCTTCTACCAACTTCTACCCCACTCACTGACTTGAAGAATCAGGAGATCCCTCCACACAGCAAGGAGAGGAAATTACTGCAGGAACCTGCAAGGTGTCCTGGGGCACTGAGCTAATCAACTGCAGTTGGGGAGAGGGGCGTGGCATCAGAAGACCAGGATGGTAAGTTTCTCTGAGTCAGGGCAAAGCTGCCATGACTGATAAGCAAGACACTACAGCACTGTGGCTTCCTTGTTGGTAAACTGCTTAGGAGCAGTGCCCCCATCCCAGTGGGCTGGGCTTAGGGCTCAGATTCAGAGACAGGAGCATCACCCTATGCTCCTGTCGTTGAGGTCCTAGTTCAGCTAATAGGAAGCACAGAGGATGTACAAGGACAAGTGGAATCAAGCAACTCAGTGGCATTTTAATATTCTCAGTTATGTCTCCCTGCTTATATCTGATGGGTACTGAATAGCAACCAGCTAAAAATATTCAGTTCCAGAAAGCCAGTTTTACTAAATGCCCACCATGAGGCCAGAACCATGCTAGATTCAGGAGCTAGAGAAAGTAACCAAGGCAATATCCGTTCTGCCTTGGGAAACTTGAAGCCTCCACCCGGTAGCACCTACTTTAGTTAGCTTCACCTGCTAAAGCAGAGTGGACAACTGTACTTCCCACGTGGTGACAATCCCACAGGAGGGCAACCAACATAGGTAGAGGTACATTGAGGTACAGGTACACAAGCTGAAGTCCCCACTCTTGCAGTGAGACAAGACTTAGGGATTCAAATGGAGATCTCCACTCTTGGGATGAAGCGAGGCTCAAGAGAGTCATAGTTCTCTCAGGTTTCTGGAGAAGCTCAGTCACTCTACACCAGCTGGAATGCTCTAAGGGTTGTTTCCATCTTAGAGCAGAAATTGTCCCTTGGAGTTTCCTCTGTTAGCTGGTCCGGACAGCACTGCCTCAAAGTCCTGTGGAGTCCCAATCTACTCATGACGACCACCATGCAGTGAGTCTCTAGGTTCCCTCTAGAGAGACCTGCCATTAACACACAGCTAGATATTTATCAAGACCCTCAACCAAGTTCTTGTTTTTAATCTGGAAAGTTCCAAGGAATGTATATGCAAATATATGCAAATCTGTTTGCATAATCTGAACCCATCTAAATACTCACAATAAGGGCAGTGGGTAGTCCACTCATTGGGATATTTTTCAATAATTAATATGGAATTTAGAAAGAAGAAACTTTAATAAGCTGGTGAATTGTTGATTCAATATATGTGCTAATGGAAAAAAATCAGGATCCCCAATGACATGAAGAATTTGTTTGTACAGGGGAAAGGAAATAAACTAAAATGTTAATAGTTATATCTAAAGGGCAAGATTAGGGGAGGTTTTATTTTCTTTGCTCTTCTCTGTATCTGAGGGTTTTTTTTATAATTGGTTAGATTTATAACCAGGCAATTAGCACTTTAAAAGGCAGTGGTGGAGAGATATAGCTCTAGTCTGCTGGGGTTGCTGGTGGGGTCTGGCGAGACAAGTCCCACTGTTTATAGGTGAGAGGGACACTGAACCTTTACAAGGTATCATTGTTATGTTTTAAAGCAGTAAATACATTTTGTAATTGTAATTGCTTGCTCTAAATTGGCTGTTTATTCTGTTAATGACTTTTGTGTGTGTGCATCACTATTTACAAATAAAGCAGTTCCTGGAATCTGTTAGCAATTAGGAAATTGCTCTGGCCTCCTAATGAAAAATAAACATAATTAATAATGCCAGTCCTGGCTTATGAGCATGTTGTTTTTGTGTCATTTACTTTGGGAACAGATAGCAAGAACTCTCAAAGGATGTGCCTCGCTTACAGATGCTTTCTATACATCAGTCACTGTCTTGAAAGGCAAAGAGTTTTTCCTCCTCCCAAAGGTTGGTTTTCATCAACAATGGTCTATTGCCAATTGTCTTTGCTAATTTAACCATTTTATTTTGCATATTTATATCCACAACCAAGCCAAGTTAAAGCTTTCTTCAGCCCAGGGTCTGCTGGCTACAGCAGCCTCAATTCAAGGTGAACAAACCCTCTTAGCTCCCCATAGCCCTGCGGTGTAAAAGCCACGGCCATGTCACAAGAGCTGTCTCAATAAGAGATGTGAAAGCTAAGGTGACAAGATGAAGCTACCTACGAAAACCAAACGCCACTAGCCATACACTGACATTACAACGTTCTTAGCCCCACACTGGATACAAACCCAAATATCCTTCCGGAGGAATTCCTTCTGTGTGAGAGATTGGCCCACCCCCCCCCTCCAGCTCCCCACCGCCTGCCCCAAGGCAGCCTTGAACCCACTTACCATTCCTCAAGACCTTGGGGTCCCTTGGTCAGACTTGCTTCCACAAGATGGGGTGCATTCTCACTCGTTCTCTCTTTATTTTCACTCCCAATGGACCTGTGTTTTTCTTATTCTTTCTGTGAAGTTTGTTTGATTTTTTAATACCGCTAGAAGTGAAGATGAACCCAAATCAAGACCACCATCAAGTAAAAAGAGCAGTGAACTAATTTACACAAACTAAAGTAGAGGAAAAGCTCATGGGATTCCAGAAGACAGTGTACAAGTCAGATAGAGGCTCTGAGATCCTCTATCCACCTCACCCTCATTCCCTCGGCTGCCCCCCTCTATTGCCACCCTTTCACCATCTTCCTGGAGGCTGACTCAGGTGAGGAAGTGACGCATCTAAGTTCCTCTGTCTAAAAAACAGAAGGGCTATACCTGAACCTGCGTGTACTGAGCTAGATCTTTCCTCATGATTCCCTTTGCTTTAGGGTGAACTTTTAGATGGCAAACTAAAAGTTCTATGCCTTACAAAACATTTCCCCATGTAAAAGTTTTCCCCAATTTGGGTATGGAACCTGGAGCCTCTTGTAAGTGAGTCAAACCCCCTACACGTCCACCATTCCTCCATGGGATTTCTTTTTAAAAGTTGTTTGCATAACAATTTGTCCCCTTAAAAACATAGCTTTCTTGTTATGACAAGAAGCAAGATATGTCTGCCGAAAACAAAGTCCACTTGTGTCTCCAAACCTTGTCTCACACAGATTCTGTCAGTATGAGTCGTGCCAGACTGACTGTGCACATCCCCATTGGGTTTCCGATCTAAGTGCTCAGCCAAACGTGGAAGCTTAGTAAAAACCATAGATTCCTGTCCCAGGAGCCAAGCCTGCTGACACAGTATCTATGAGGATGGGGCCCAGGAATTCATAAATTAGTTGCTAAATGCTGTCTAATACTCATTTAATCACTGCTATTTGGGGACCGCTGTTTATATCATAGGAAAAGCTAGTGTAGAATCAGCTACAGGGGATGTCCCGGGGAGGGGCTCCCCACCTAGCCAACTAATCAGGCAATGATAACCTAGAATGACTCCAGAGGCCTGTGGCCATATGACTGGTTTTGTTTTCAACTGCATCCTATTCAAGAAAGTTCAGCAACCTGCCTACAACACCATTGCACACCACACACACACACACACATACACACACACACACACACACACACACACACACACACACACACACACAGCTTCTTTTGGAGACCACCGAAAGAACGCAGGATGGAGAATCATTTTCTACTAAATCATGCATCCATAACTGAAAATAATGACATTTTCACCTCTCCCACCTTTACCCCACCTATCTCCACACACTTGGGGAGCTCCTTCCCAAAGCCCTGAGACTTGTTGGGGTTCAAGAAGGAACACCAAATTTTATTTTAGAGCTCTTTTATCCTCCCTCTCCTTTCCTCAAAATAAAAATTGATCTCTAAGGAGCAAAGTATTGACTTAACTTGTTCTGAATTACTCTAATCTCCAGAGACTCTTTGTCACTCTTCATCTTACAGGAAACGAGCAACACACCTATTATCCTGTTATCACCTCCCTGAAAAGAACATTCTAATGGGAACGCACTGTTCTGATCTGACAGCACCCTTGGTTCTCAGACTTCAGGGCCCCTGTTAAAAGAATTTCGTGAGGACTGAAGGTTTCAGACTTCCTTGTAGAGCTACACCATGTTTCTTGCTATTGGCCACTTTAGGGTAGCCATGGCCAGCAATCTGAGGCCAAAGAGTTTGACTGTGAGGGCAAGGCAGACCTGGGTTCAGATCCTGATCTTGCCACCAGAGCACATGACAAAGTTAGTTATTTAATCTGTCCAGGGCTCCTGCCCATGCTCTGTGAAACAGAAACAAAGCACCCAGAGCTCTGTGCTGTGGGCTGTCCACAGAAGAATGGAATCAGAAAGCTATGTTTTGCATTAATTTTTATTATGGCAACCAGATAAAATGCAAGATGTCTAGTTGCACTTGAATTTCAAATAAACAACTTGCAAATTTTTCACTGGAAGCACATCCTGTATAATATTTCTGATAAACAGCCTCCAAAAAATTATCCCTTGTTGGGATATTCAAATTTGGAAATTCAAATTTGCCAGAGATTCCTGGGATGTGGCTCTGGAGAAATGTGAGGAAGAGTGGGCTGAGCCATCTTGGAGAAGTATGGGTGAGGAAACAGAAGTGGGTGCCTCAGTGGCTCTATTTCCAGCACCACAGAAGACTATCATCCAAAGGTTTATCCTGCTGCATGCTTTATTGTTAGAGCTACAAGAAGTAATGCCAAGGTCTCAACGTCTCTTTTCTGTGCCTTCATATTCTCCCAGAAATCTAAATAGGAGCTGCAGTAAGCAGATAGAAAGAAGCATGGCTCTGAGAGCCAGTCCAAATATGAACTCTGCAACTGATATTCTGAACTTTTGCTGATGAACAAGAGAGAGGAGCTAAGTCTAAGGCACCACATTAAAATCCAAACTATCTCCTCTCTCATAGCTCTTCCTCGGCACCCAGAGAGAAAGCTAGGTCAAAACCTTCCTGTGGGAAAACATTTCCCACTCAGAGCTGAAGAGTCCTAGATTCCTACCAATAAAGTTCATGCAAATATGACCACATAAGAAAAGACCACCAGACATACAGCCATGATGGAAAATTGGTACTTTCGTCAAACTGAACTTGAGCTGCCAAAATAATTCAGAAGGTAGTTATTACATAGATATCATGAACTGACCTTGAATTGGCTGGTCAAGGAAATTAAGACTGGAATCATAAAAACAAGCAAGAAAAGATCATCAAAATAACCAAAGACACCTGAGAAGTTGCCCCACGGAACCTTTAAAAATGAAACTGTTGTTCAAATCAGGAAGAAAGTGGGTAAGTTAACAGATGAGACACAACTCAAGAAGATAGGGCTGAAAAAAATCATATCGGTGTAGCACTAGATTCATAGAGATGGAAAATATGCAAGAGCTGTTAGGATCTCTAAAAGATGCAATTCACAATTTGAATTTACATTGAATCAATGTAAGAAAAGTTGTACATGGTAGTACTATGTCTGTAATCCTAACACTCGAGAATCACAGCTTGAGGCCCCTGGGCTAGGTAAAAAGCTATAAGCTAGTTAGGGTGACACAGTGGAGATCATCTCCCAAAAAATCTCAGAAGAAAAGAACACATTTAATGAATTCTCAAAGAGAAAATGACTGAGAAATTTCCCAAATGGAAATTCCGGACTCCATAAATGCTGAAAGCATGTGTAAAAAACAATAGAATACGGATGTGTGCATATATTACACTGAGATTTCAGAGTAACAAATAAATCATATTCTAAATACAGCCAGAAGGATCATCACCGAGAAAGTAGACCTCTCAAGAATGGCAGACTTCTCAAAAATGACAATGGAAACCAGAAGGCAATTGAATAGCACCTAAAATTGGTACCCAATAGAACTACTTTTTTAAAAAATATCTGGAGAGCCCAGCATGGTGGCTCACGTCCGTAATCCTAGCTACTCAGGAGGCTGAGATCTGAGTATCACAGTTCAAAGCCAGCCTGGGCACTAAAAAGTCCATGAGACTCTTATCTCCAATTAACCACCAGAAAAACAGAAGTGGAGCTGTGGCTCAAGGTGTAGGGCAGTACCCTTGAGCTGAAAAGCTCAGGAACAGTGCCCAGACCCAGAGTTCAAGTCCCATGACTGACAAAAAAAAAAAAAAGAAAGAAAAAAAATGGTTGGAGATAAAAGCAATTTCATACAATTGTTTTTTTTAAAAGTGAGAGGTTTGCTACCAATATATGTAAAGTAACTAAAAGAAAATTTTTAAAATTACCTAAAACAAACAGGCCACATGACTTTACTTGGAGTAGGAACCATGCAGATAAGCTAAGCAAATTTCTATTCTGGGTAAAGCTGGAAGCCCATAAATTCTGTGGGTTTGTATGTGATCTGTCTTTCTGACTGTCTTTATTATTGTGATCTCTTTGTCACTCTGCACTGTCAATGCAATGTGTACAGACACGCATATTCCATTGCTGTGATGCATACTTTCTGAGTTAATGTATTAATCTTTTTCATCACTTTGGGAAGCTGGTTCTCCAAAGGAGAGAGCGCCCGATGGGGTTTGTGGGCAGGGCTGAGAATTCCTGGTTGTAGTACAGATGGGAAGGGAGAGAGGAGGAGTTTGTTTTCTGGGTTCCTCTTTCCTTTCCTTCCTCCCTTCCTTCCCACACCTTCATTTCACTCTTCCTCCCTCCTTTCTCTTTTTTCCTCCTTCCTTTCTACTTCCTCTCCTCTTCCTTTTCCCCTTCCCTTGCTTTATTCCTGTCTTCTTTTATTTTCTTCCTTTCTTTGCTCTTCATTCCCCTCTTCCTTCATTCTTCCTCCACCTCCCTTTCTTTCTCTTTTCCTCCTTCTCTCCCTTCCTTCCCGCTCCCCTCCTTCCCCTGTTCCTGCCTGTCATTTTTCTCCTGTCTTCTCTTCCTTTTCACCTTGCCCCCTCCTTTCTTGCTTTGTTCCTCTTTCCTCCCTTCCTTTCTCGGTCACTCTTCCTGCTTCCCTTCCTCCTTATCTTCCCTCTCTCTTTGTCTTGTTTTGCTTTCTTCCTGTGGCTATTGATGGAAGGCTGGCCAGGCTTAGCCCATGGAGCATGGCAATGAAAAGACCAGCTCACCCTGAGCTCTTGAGGAATCTTTCACAAACCGTGAGGGAGCCCACTGCAAAGCACGTTCCTTCTTCATCGTCCTGCAAGCCCCAAGCCAACGGAAGTTGATTCTGGCATGAGCAGGTGACTGGAACTAGCTCTAGTCATAGGCTTCTCGGCCTACTACAGGTGCAGGCCCCACAGTAGAGCTCTGCAGGCTTGAGCCCCCCACACCTTCTGCCTAGACCACACATCAGTGCCAGAAGCCTTACTGCATAAATCTAGCTTTTGTTTCCAGAAGCTGGTATAGCTCTTCATGCGTCAGATATGCACTAAGACGTGAGCACTCACTGCTGAGAAAATATGGCAAAGCTCCTTGCCTGCCCTGTACTTCCACACAGTGAGGGAGAAGGAAGTTCCTTAATTCTCTAAATGTAATATACGATGCACAGGAAGGAGGCTAGAGTCGCGGGAGGAGGTGACAAGGGGAGAGATGCTGAGATAAAACTAGCAGGGTAAAGGAGGAGAGAATGTCAGCTGACTGGAATAACATGATTTGCAAGCACTCCCATACCGTATGGCTGTAGCAGAAATCCAACGGCAGCCAGGGCCCAGACTGCAAGAGCAACCTTGGCAGAGGAAATGGCAGTGTGAAGTCCATGAGGTATGACCTCTCTTGGCATGACTGAGGGCAGCTAGAGAAGAGGGCATCAGGGATGAGGCAAAGAGACATGAGTTAAGCATGGATTGACAGGGTGTTTTTGATAGTATAGGCTTTCATTTATAGAGGAGATAAACCAGAGCACAATTTTGTGGAATATTTTCACCCAGCAAATACTAGCAGAGGTACAAACCTTGGACACACAGAGCAGGGGCTGGCAGTCGCAGCCTGAGTGACCTTTTGTTAAGTTTTATGGGAATGTAACCACACCCGCTCAGTGCCTCTGGAGCTGGCAGACCCACCTCTAGCACAGTTACAAAATAACTAACATGGGAGGAACTTAAGAGTATTTGTGTCCTTTGGTTGCTATGGGCTTTATTTAACTAAGTTTATATAATAATTTAATTTTAAAATGCCTCTGTTTTAAAACTAGCTAGAAAAAAAAAGCCTGATATTGGGACAATCACTTCTACGGGCTGGTAAAAGCCCATTCCAGGTACCACTTGACTCTGCCTATTTCTTATGCTCTTCCCTGGGCACAGGGCTTCTGGAAAAGATGGAGGGGAGAGGAAGGGGAGAGAGGGAGAAGAGGGAGGGATGGCCACTTGAGTAGAAAAAGAAGAGCCTTCTGCCCGAATGTTGGGGAAATGTCTCAAGGCCCAGATTCAGTAAGAGTAGAGCTGCCTTCAGAAAAGGCCTAGGGCTGGGAGTGCGAGACGCTGACCTATTTAAAGTGGTTAGAGAAGAATGGGAGTTATCAAGTTGGAGAGAAAAACTCAAGAAGGGCCCTTCATGCAGCAATCAGGCCTCATTCACTGGAACTGGCTGAGATGGACGCCCCACAAAAGATCTGTGTCCACTTCAGCCAAGGCCTGTGGGCCCCGTTATCAATAGAAATGAAAATCTAATTAATAGACACGGTTTCCCCCCAAGCTGAATGCAGAAAACCGCAACTCGGGCTCCTTAGAAAGCAGAAAACAGGGAGCTAGCTAGAGCCTTGTGTGAGATGCTCTGCAAGTTTTCCTTTGCCCAAACCTTCTCTCCTAATGGGAGTCCTTTGTGGTGAAAGCCAGGCGAGCAGAAAGCATCAGGGCTAAGGGGACGTGTTTTGAGCCCGTCTTTAGCAAGGGAAGGATAAAGAGGGACATCCACACAGCTTGTTCATACAGGGCCATCTCCCCAAGCCCTTGATTCCTGGCATCTTTCACAGTCTTCTGTTTCTCCGCGTTTTACCCCAGCTGGTACGAGACACACAGACCACAGGTGGTACACAATCAAGTGTGAAGGGGAGGTGGCCTTGGAGGAGAAGGCCGTGGTCTCCGTGCTCCATGGTTGCACATTAGATCCTTTCTGGCTAGGCCCAGCCTGGCAGCTCCTCCCGAGAAAGACCACTTCTGATCTTCTCTTTCCTTGGTCGGTTCTGGCCACTGCCCTTCCTCGTCTGGTTAGAGGGACCATCTCCTGGCTTCCTAGAAGCCCCACACTGCAGGTTCCCAGGGAAAGGCACAGAAGTTGCCCTCAGCCAGCCAGACAGGTGTCCTGGGACCACTCAGCTGCCATCCTGCCATAATGTCCTCTCACTCCAGCCACTTCTGCAGGGAAAACATGAACAGACAGCATCTTGGTTCCCAGGCCAAGTCCTGTCATCAGCATCAAGGCTGTGTCCCTACATACTACAACCACAGCCAGCGCAGAAAGGGGACAGAGGCAAGGTCTCTCCACATGGTGAAGACAAAGCCAGGCTAAGAACAGACATCTCTTCCGGGCCCAGCCTCCTGGAAATGGAGCAAAACCAGATACTGCAAAGAAACAATGGCTCTTTTCCTTTTCTGTTATCTCTTGATGACAGAAGGTATGAACGCCAACTTTCAAAACAATACAAAGGGTAGACTTAGTGTGCTTACAGATGCAGGGAGAAAGGAAGGAGAAACTTTACACATAATAATTTTTGATATCAGATAAGAGATGTGGGTGACAGGCAGAGGCGAGAGCATGGCACATTTAATTTAAGCTGTGGCAGCAAGGGGCAGTTTCCACTGCAGCCATAATAAATTACATACAAGTGCCACCGAACAATAACAAAAAAAAAAACCTGTGGCCCATCTATTTCAGTCCCATTTACAAGAAATCAATATCAATACTTAATGCAATACTGGAGAAAAATGGGCAGAGATACAGAAAGCCTAATAAACCAGAATGAAGACGCCCAGTGATTCGCTTTGGAAGGAAAAACTGTCTATATTTTCATGTCGAGGGATATTTTACTAAGCCATGTACTTGGGGTTATGGGTTTTTCAGATCTAAGCTTACAATCACCTCTTTATTAAATTAGGAAAGTTCTTTAAGCTGTAGAATCCAATTCATACCTGCAGATGGATGGATTTCATCTTTCTCAATTTTCAGGGCATCTTTCATTACATTTTCTTTCTTGTTGTCGTCTTGGTTTTATTATGCACACTTTGCCCAGAGTTTCTGATGTGATTAGCAGTCTAATGATAGCTTTGTGTTTGGGGCAGGAAGAAAAAGACTGATAAATTTGGACAACCTGGGGTGGGGCTGAAGGAGCCCCTGAGAAGGTCTATGTGCTTGGAGAAGACTTCTCACATGTCCACCCTTGCCCTTCTCTAACCTGTCCATGCTACCACCAAACACCTGCCATCTGCCTCTGAGTTATTGCTTGCCATTTGATGGGGCCATCAGAGCCCAGATTTTATTTCCTGTCCCTAAATATCTTCAAGAGCTGGGGATGGGACTCAGGGGTAAAAAGCCTACGTAAGATGTAGAAGGCCCTGAGTTTGATCCCAACACACACACATACACACACACACACACACACACACACACACATACACACACACACACAGTCTGTGTTCACTCTCATAGACAAATTGCACATGTACAGAACAGTCCGGCTCATTTAGGCATTGGCAAAATGTAACCTTTCCATCTGGACCCACTGGGAATCTGCAGAATTCAGCCTGTCATGAATCTCCATAAAACAACCTCCCAGGAACATGGGTGAGTCAACCATAATATATGCACCCACGAGAGTGAAAAATACACAGGCATGTGCACAGGTTGTGCATACCTTATACACGCACCGTACACATAAGTACATGCTACAACATGTACATATTAGCTATACGTGAGCATTTATGCCTGCCAATTTTTATAAAATAATGTACATGGATGATAAACCAGAAATGAATACAAATATCTATCTATGGAGTGAAGGGAAGAGGTTTGATGTTAGGCCTTTCTAAATATTCTATTCCTTTTGAAATACCACTTTGACTTTGAACTATGTAATGTTTTACACGCTTAAAAACAAAAAAAATGAACAAAAGCAAACCCTAAAAATCTAACACGAGTCAAAATGAATAACTCTAAATATATACCAAACTGGTAACATAGCATCAACTACAAATATTGCAAGTTGTATTAAACTAATTGATTTAAGAATTAATCCAAGTACTTTCAGCTCAGTATTATGACTCTAGAACTTTAGCGGGATGGGCTCAGAGGACAGTGCTGGCTGTGTAAAAGTCCTGGCCTGTGACCAAGCAATGTTAGTGGTTCTGCTGGTCTTGGGCCTCAGGAATCCAGGACCCCAGGGTTGATGCCATCCTGGGAGACTTGGAGACAGAGTTGCTAACAGCAAGGTGGTGATGAGGGTTACAGTTTTCTAGGAGAAGTACAGCGATGATGACATGAGCAAACTATCAGAAGCATAGAAACACGCCATTGCCAGTGTCAGAATCCATTGGACCACGATACATTCACGAGCTACATCAATTTTCTTGGCTTATGTTGATCAAGTTGACCCTGCTGATTCCACTTGATAGCCAGGGCTGTTAGTAATCACAAGTTCTTTTATTCCAGTCTTAATTACTAATGGTAACTTTTAGATCATATCTTACCCTTCAACTATATGTATCTACGTTATGTCTTAGAGGAAGCCAAATGAAGCTGGGGTTGGGGCGGTTCCTAAGGGGTTCTCACTGAAGACAGAGTGAAGGGCTGATACAGTTGCAAAGTGTCGCTGCAGGTGCTTAGATAAGATAGTGAGGCCAGCCACAGGTTTATACCAGAGCAAGTCTAATTCTGATCTTAGTGGGTCCTGCATGAATGACAGTCCAGGTGGGTTAAACTGGGCAGGATCATGCTAGTTGATGCCCCAGGTTATAGAACCAAAGAGTCCACCATGTGAAAGCCCCATGTTTGCGGGGCCACTGGGCAGAGTGTTTGTGCTGAGAGGGGTCACATCAATCCCTGCTCGGGTGCCAGTACTGAAGCAGAATGAAGCTACATTTTTATGCAAATAAACCACCACCATTTGTCCAGCACAAACCATGAGACAAAGACTAACAACTTATTTATGTAAATAAAGTATTACCATCTATTCACTTATCAAATGAAATCAGGAACACACAGAAGCAAAGACCTATCAAAACCCTATCGGAAGAGCCCGGCCCATGAACACTGAGTGGGGGGCAAAGCAGAAGGCCAGTATCAGGAGACTCTCAGTGACAAGGTAACTGTGGACTCAAAAGTTAACACTCAACTTTCCAGGGAGGACATAACTCTGACTTGTTGAAACTTATATTAAATGAGTAAGATTAAGATCATCACATTTTGTCCAAACTCTCATTTTTACAGATGAAGAAACTGAGTCAGCAGAGAAATAACAACCAGCTAAAATGTTGCAGAGGCCGGACAGATGTGGCTCTCATTGCCATCTCCTCCACCCAAGCAGGCTGCCATGAGAACCCCAGACTTTGTTACACCACCCAGGAAAGAGGATTTGCAAAACACCCAAGAGCAATAGGGGAAGCGTTCTTCCCCTAATTATTTCCTCTTCAACTAGACTTGTAGCACAGGGTTGCCTATATGCCTGCTCTCACCCTGAACTTGAAGTTTCTACCGAGCTCTTCCTGGGCTCTCAGCTGCTTCCTCTGTAAAATCCCTCAGGTCTAAAGATGCCAGTATCCTTGGCTCACCCTGAGGTGTTGTCAGGAGACTGCAGCCAACTGCTGGGATCCTCTGCTTCTTTTCATGGAACCATGGGCATTTGGTTAAGCCTTTCCCTGTTCTGCCCCTGTAAAGAATCAAGATGCAGATACTGAGGGAATAATAAGGTGGTTAAAAGAGAAAATGAGTTCTGAACCATTTCAAAAGGTTCCAGTCTAGCTGATAAATGCTTACAGACTCCAGCAAGACGCAGTGTGAGTGGGAAGACAGGTGTGTGACTGGCAGGTGGGGAGAGGCTGGAGCAAGCGTAGAGAGAGGTAAGGAGAATGCTGCGTGTAGGAGCTGCATGCTGGCCTCACTGGGGACTGAGCTGGCCCGTTTGTATTCTCGGGGCAGCATAAAGGTGCTGGGTCCCTGGCTCAGGGTTGTTCCAAGGATCGTAATGTCCTAAGCAAGAGGAGGGGATATTTCCTCTGTTCCTGAGGCCTGACCCTCTCTGCTCCATGAATATCAAGTACTTCTCAAGGAAGTCACCTTTATTTGTCCTTTGGAGGCATTTCTCCCACTTATTCTTGTTTGAAATTCAATCATAACGTCTATCACAAATCCCTCATCTTCCCGGCATCAACTCCATGACCCTCTGACGCCTGCTTCTGGCCATCGTCAGATCCCTCTGTGCCCCCATCCACAGTCCTGGCCTTCTGAGAGCCCATTCCCCAGAGGAGGCTCCCCAGCATGCACCACTTCTAGACAAAACCAACTCAACTGTCTTCAGCAAGGGCTGAGAGTCTTGTAAGCTGCCCCAGTCTTGTAAGATGCCCCAGTGGCTGGGGCATCCTTGGCATCTCTGCTGGCAGCAGGCCCATTTGCTTCTGTTAGCCCACAGCCCTCTCCCCTAGGCCTCTCTTCACTCTTCTTGTGGGATGCCAGTCATATTGGGTTCAATATGACTTCATCATAATTTGATTGCCTTTGCAAGCAAATCTTTTAGAAAGACATAATTCAACCCCTCGATATCTTTCCACCTGTTTTTTTTTAATTTTGATCTTTCATGGAGCTGGAACTCAGGGCCTGGATGCTGTCCCTGAGCTCTTTTGCTCAGGATTAGCACTCTACTACTTTAAGCCACAGATCTACTTCTGGTCTTTGAGGGGGTTAATTGGAAATAAGAGTTTCATGGGGACTTTTCTGCCTGGGCTGGCTTTGAACTTCATCCTCAGATCTCAGCCTCCTGAATAGCTAGGATCACAGGCATGTGCCACTGGTACCCGGCTCTGCCCATGACCATCCCTTCCCACATGAGTGCTTCCCTGTACCAACACATTCTTCCTGCCTACCTTTAGTCTACCCCTCTGTCTTGCCCTGCAGATTCCAGGTCAAAAGGAACATGCTCTCAAAACTTCCACTGACCTAATTTATGTTGTACTTGGTGACTTCTCTATAGTCCCCATCTGACTGTGCATAGATACTTGCAGATTATTTTTTAAATCAGTGTCTGCATGCTCTGTGAAGACAGACCCAGGATCCTCTGAAGCCCCAAGTATTCAGACCAAGCAGGGACAACCACAGGGATTGAGTGAGATCACTGTGTCAGGCCATGAGGACTCAAAGACACCAGCACGAGTGGCCCGGAGTCCCTCATCTTTGCCTTGATAGAGAAGGAAGCAGACAAATAATGAAAATGGAAGGAGATATTGAATAGCACATTGAACACCTTCTTGTTACCAAGAAGCTCTGGCCTCAGGTTCTAAACCTTAGGACTTTCGGATCAGGTCCCTGGAAGCACATGGCACCTGGGCAAGGAAGGACATACCAGTAAAGTGGCCTCGTCCCTGGAAGCACATGGCACCTGGGCAAGGAAGGACATACCAGTAAAGTGGCCTCGTCCTGCTGTCCAGGCTCCTGGCTTGTCCGTGATGGAAACAGAGAAGATGGAGGCAAGGCCTAGGTGTGGTAGAATACCCACGAGCGTTTGCAAGCACTTAAAGCCATCTTGTCATACTTCCCCATGTCGGGAGACAGCCAGTCCTGGCTTCCAGAACACACTCGAGTAATACTCAGGCCCGATTCGGTTTTTGTGGCTTCCGGAGCATGACTAATCCAATTTGTCCCTTCCTCACCACGCATAAGGTCCTTCCCATTCTGCTCTCCATGGCAGGCGTGGCCTATTGTGCAGCAAGGAATCTATGGTGATCAATGCAAGGCAGACTGCATAAGAAGTCAAATTACACAACTATGAGTTAGAGATAACGATGATTAATCCTTCAGCCAAGCAAAACCCGATTCCCATCATGCCCTTGGGCAGCTCAAAGGTGACAGGGCTAAGGACAGCACTTGTGATGGCCGCCTCACCGAGCCATTCATTATTGTGATGTCCCCATCACTGAGCTTACTGATGAGATTATTGATCCTGAGAAATAATTATACGAAACGCAGCCGGCAAGCACGGGCCATTGTCTTTGTAAGTACTTACTGGTGAAGGATGTAAGCTTTTGTCATTTTAGAAAGCCCTCGCTTTTATGAATTAACTGATGGTACCTTTTCAAGCTAACAACTGTTACTTGTGCTAGAAGAAAGAGCCAGAGAGATGAGGGGAGAAAAATCACAGAAAGAAATCTCAATGTGTGGGGAAGGCCTAGCCTAGAGAAAAACATAGGCAGTGTGGTACCCAGTAGATGGTGCTGTGATCAAATTCTAAAACCTGTCACAGCAGATGCTTAGAAACTGCTGAAGAATTGGGGAAAGTGGAAAGCTTGACAGAATTACAGGGAGACAATTAAAGGGGTTCCAGCCATTTCCCTCATTTATGAAACAGATTGTGATGAGAATGATGATGACGATAATGAGGGTGATAATGATGACAATGATAATGATGATGACATCAATGACTTCAGATGGGGAGATCTGGCTTCCTATTGGAAACACAGACAAGAAGAGCTTCTAGGTCTGTAGTAGTCAATGCAAGATGATAGGGGACGATAACTCCCCCCTCCACACACACACACCCAACTAATCCAGTCACTCCCAGGAAAATCAGCTCATGGGAAAAAAAGGGTCTTTCAATACTGAGTAGTAAATAATACCCAAGGTATCATTAATTCTACCTCACTGAGAACAAGTACCACTTACGTATATTTTTCCCACATCTGGAAAACTGCTCAGGGATTTGGAACACGTGACTAATGTAGACCCATGAATGAGCAGCATCATTTCTGAGGCTGCCTAGTGGTTCATTACAAGTCCTTCCAGACCTGGAACCCACAGTCCCTCACAGTCAAGACCCTCAGGTGGAAACAGCAAGGCTTGAAAACCTCCGGTGAAGCAGATGTTACAAGTATAGCTGAGAGAGGAGGAATGCTCAGTGTCCTTAGGGAAAATGTCTGGGTTTAAGGTGACAGGACTTGGTTCTAGACAGGAAACACTTGTGTCAGGAGAGACGTTGATCCGTATCATAATTACTCCAGACATTAGTCACAGGTTCTTACCAATGACTCTATTTCTAATACTTGGTAGTTATGAATTGAACATTTGATGGAACAGTTTGATAAAGACACAGTCATGTGCTTTGTTTCCATTTGCATATTCCTCCAATCACCAAAAGCCCAAAGTCTGGCTGGGTCACACTGAGTATATGTTGATTCTCAGCCACTCACCATGCTATGCCTCAGGCCCACACTGCGAGGTAAGTAAACCACAGTCACCTTCTGGGTTTGTGGTCACTGTAAGCCTCCCCAAACTATTTCCTGAATGGATGTGTGAACGAATGGACTGAAAGTGATTGGTAATCTGGTAAGTACTTTACCACTAGGGAGGAATGACAGGTCATTTTGTTACAAAATGTCATGATCTAGTATCCTTCAAAGCTTTCTAAGCAATGATCTAGCTTTGAAAATAGTGAAAAGCAATGTTTTACTCTTCCATGCAAACATGTATTTGTCTAGGGCCACACTGCAGGGGATTCTAAGGATTGAGCTCTGATCGAGAAAGACACAGAGCTTTACCCCATGGAGCTCAGTCTGGCAAAGATTCAGAACAGTAAACAAGTGATGACCCAGATGAGTGTGTGTTTAAATACACAGGAGATACAAGCCTAGAAGGAGAAGCTTGGGTGCTATGAAGGCAAACCAAGGGACAGGCCCTGAAGAGTAGCACCATAGCTGCGAATGGGGCATTTAGGACTTGAGGAACGAAGAAAACCACAATGTGTTTGACCAGGAGGTGTCCAACAGAGATCTCTGCCACAAACTGGATGGCCGGCAGCCATAGAGTGGGAAGAGTGAGAAGAAATCCATGGTCTCTTGATGGGGTCAAAGAAGAAATATCCTGGATCCGCAGTGGGCCCTAAGCACCGACCTGGCCCTCTAACCTGTCCAGTGCTACATGTGCAGCCCTCCAGCTGCATGTCCAACAATCCCCTTTCCCCTGTTTCTCTGAGTCAGGGTCAGCCATCGTACTGTGCAAGACCCAAAGGCTGAGAGGAACGAGCCGCCTCCGTGCACGGGAGGAGAGTGGTCAGCCCAGCACACTGAGGTCGACTGGCTCATCCTTCTGCTTCAGGCAGAGGCAGCCCCAAGCTCACTGAAGCCAGAATGGGCATGGCCAAAAGACACTGGATCGCTTGATCAGCCCCTCCCGTGGTGGTGCAAACCCTCTGCCCCTTGTGCCAACTCCCTCCTCTGCTCAGAATACCTGAGTGCAGTCCTCGCCCTATAGTCCCCGGCTTGGAATGAAAGGGCCTGTTGAAATGGTGCGTGCCAAGATGGCAGCTGCTGGTGGCCAAGGTAGCATCTTCCAGGGTGTCAGCACTTTCAAGTCTCTTCACTGGGAAGCAAGGCCGGTCAGTGGGGCTACTTGGGGCGTATGTCACAGAAGTCACTCCCTGTAAGCCAAATGAGATCAAAAGAGCGGGTAGCATGAGACATTTGGTGGCAGTCAATGTCTAGGACAGAAGCACCTGTGCTCAATCTGCTACGGCTGCTGCTGCTGCCTCTGCTGCTGCTGCAATTCATGTCCATCCTCAGGGAAGGAGAGGGAGGGGCCAGGCCAAGTAACTCCTCCTACATCGCTCTGCAGCCAATGCGAATGCCTCAAAGGCGGTACAGAAAGTGTGCAGAGGCATTTGCCAGTTGTGATGGTTGAGAAGTGATGTTTTTTCTTCCTCCCAGATGGGCCAAACGTCTGCAGAGTGGCAGCAAGGAGCCCATCTGCCATCTGCCATCTGCCATCACCAGACTGGGTCTTCAGTCTTCCAGAGGCAAAAAAGGAGAAAGACAACCCTAGAGGACAAGTTACATTCTAAGATCTTCCTGAATTTTCCATACTACCTTTTGCTCAGCTTTTGCCAAATGTTGAGAATCCAAATGAAACTTGAAAAGTACCCAAAAGAAATTTACGAGTCGAAATGTTATGAGTTAAATTCAGGAAACTGCCTTGATGAATATTTTTTAATGGAGTAATGAAACTTGCAGAATCCATTGTCTCCTTGGCAGCTAGGAATCTCAAAGCCAAATCTCAAAGCAGGTCCCATGGCCCGCTGTGGTCTACAATCCTGAATTTTATTTCTAAAGTTTGGCCTACAATCTTTCATGTCCACAAAAGCATGTATATGAATTTACAGCATTTGTAGGTAAAGACTGATTTTAAAAAATAGAAACAAATCCGTAAATAAATATGAAGAAGAAAGAAGGACAAATGGAAGAAGACTTAGAGAAACGTCAACCAGATCCAGAGAAACAATCCAGGAATCCAAGATACACAGTCAGACTTGAACAGCAAGCCCAAGCCAGCAGAGACTTGGACTCTCCTCTCAAACAGGCACCATTTGAGAAATGTTCTGCTCTGAAACATTGGAAAATGAGAAATTATAGAGCCTATCTGACAAATCAAAAATAAATGAAGTAACAACATAAAGGTAGATTTACAGTTATTTATAATTTACCATTTTTACCTTGTTTTCAATTGTCTCTCGTCCTCTTCATTTGAGGAGCCCATTACATTTTATTATGCTAAACCCTATCTTCTGTCACATAAATTACAGTTAAAGATCTTAATATTAAAGCCTCTTAGCTCTGAGATCATATTTCAAGCTTTGTTCAAACCAGACATTAATGCTGGAATTGAACACAGAACACTTTGTCTTCATTATCCCTGATCTCAAAAGTATAATACAATTTTTGCTATATATGGCACAAAAATGCCTCTTGGTATAACACTGAATTATGGAGATATATTGATTTCTGCAGTATTTTGACAAAACAATAAAACTAAACCTGTTAGCTCCTAAACAGATACCCAGACATCAGCCCGGCCATGATAGCAGGTGCTCATGAAGATAAAGGCTTCATTTAGCCCAGTTACAACAGGAAACCATTCCAGCCCCCATCCACTGAGCAAGTGACTGCTGGCCATTCTTCTCTCGCCCTGCTCTTTCCTAGGATAGAGAAGAGAGAGAAGTTTTGTCATTGGGTTTGGCTCAAATGAAGACTCCCAAACAAGACCTCACTTCCCAAATAGGGGATCCTGAGCCCTTAACATAATCTCTGCAGGCATCTAGTCTCCTAATAAGGAAAACGAGGAAATATGGCCCTATGGAATTCTTGAGGATATTCAATTTGCTAACACACACACACACACACACACACACACACACACACACACACACACACCCCTAGTATTCAGTACAACCTGGTTAAATGGTGACTGCTAACCAATTCCTCAAAGAAGGTTGCACAGAAGATACGTGTGGCTCCATGCCCACAACCATGCTAGAAGAAGACATGGCCAAGTTTTCTCACCCTTCCCTCATCTCCATTCTCTCCTGCAATCCTAGGCCTATCCCATTCATTTTTCTGTCTCTATTTTCTCCGCTAGGAAACAGGGGTAATCATGCCTGCCCAGCCCAGCCCAGAGGGTTATTTGGGGACAAAGTACAATAAGAGACTTGCTGGTGGTGCTTTGCAAAGGGAAAAGCGCAGCACACGCATGAAGGATTATTTCCACAAATCAGCTTCTAAGCCCCTCAGAGTGCTGTGTCGTTCCAAGTCAGGCATTTGGCCAGCACACACAAAAAAAGAGGACTTTTCAAGAATAAATCAGCGTGTCCTTTTCCCCCTAATAATGGTGGTGATAATAGCACCACGATCGTACAACTAACTTCTCCCCCTGGTAATGAGAAGAGTAATGTTGCCACCACCACAGCTCACATTTATTAAACTCTTACTATGAGACTTTCAACTGGAACGGTTGTCCCTTTTCGTTCTCACACCTACCTAGAACATCAATAGTGCTGTCACCAGTATTTCGGTGACATTCAAACTGAGATCCAGAAAACCAAAGGATCTACCCCACATGTCATTGCTACTAAGTAGAAGGCCAAGATGGCCCGACTGCGCGTCTGGGGCTGCCATAACCAATGACTACCGACAAGCATAGTTGACAACGGAAATGTAATCTTTCATGGTTCAGGAAGAGCCTCCAGGGTTCTAGAAGAAACTCCCACACCAGGCAGACTGGGCCTCCTGAAGGCTCTTGGGTAGAACCCATCTTGTCTCTGTTGGCCTTGGACATTGTCTGCTTTCCTGGGCTTCGTGGTAGCCTCAGTTCCCATCTCGGTCTCCATCTTCTTCAGCCTTCTCTACTCTGTGAGTCTCTTCTAAGAGCACATGTCTTTGGATTTAGGAACCATCAACCAGAAAATCCAAAATAGTCTCACCTTGAGGTCTACAATAATACCTTTAAAGTCCCCTTTTCCAAATCACAGGTTCAGAGAGTTAGGACATAGATGCATCTTTTCTTGGGCTACCATTCAGTGCCCTCCCCTTCCGTGACACACGGACACTCTTTCATTGGCCTCAATTTTCCTTTTCTTTTTATTGACTGGGGAAGAGCATAGCATTTTCCCAAACAGAACAGCCCAGCAGCTGGATAGAGACATATCTCCTGGCCCTTTGGCCTCCTCTGTAGAATGGGGATGATGGCAGAAGCTGCCCTTCTGGTCAGTTGTGAGGACACTGTACATTAATAGTTGGGAAGCACTCAGCTGTGTACCAAATGCATAGGAGGCTAAGCTCACTATGAAAACTCACCGTTTTCTCAAGCAGGATAGATTAAAGAGCTCTAGTCTTCCTCGGGAGACTAAAGATGGCCAAGACAGCTTCGCAGGAGAAAACATTTGCACATCATCAGAGCCTAGTCTTGAGGAAGAGCAGAAAAGACCTCCCCCACCTCCACTTCCGGCTGCTTCCAGACAAACAAAAGGACTGACATCGCCAGGAGAGCTGCAATTTTCACACCTGTGTCGCCCTCACCTATGTAGGCCCCAGGAAAGCAAATTGGGTTTATGTTGCAAATAGGAAATGATGACGCTAATTATCTTACATTGTAGTGCCCAGGATGCTTCCCTGGGCACTTTGCCTTCCATTATCTTGTTTGATCACACTATGAAAGAGGAGACTTCCATCTCTGGCTGCTCACAGCTCTGTTTCTGAGTTGAATCCACCCCTCCCTGGCTGCATTCTGTTGTTTTGTTTTTGTTTTGCTTGAGGAAGGGAAAGATTCTTTTCAGCCATAATGCGGACAGTTAGCTCGACATCCGAATCTGGGGTGCAGAGCCCTATTCTTTAGGAGAGGAATCATCTGTAAGTCAGAATCCTGGGAATCTCCCAAGATGCGTTGCTGAAGGTATGGCTCAGGTGGTAGAGCACCAGCCTTTGAGCAAAAGAGTCAGACCCCGAGTTCAAGTCCTGGTCCTGGAAGGAAGAAAAAACAACGCATAACAGGCCAACGTTGTTGGGGGTCAGAAGGTGTTTGCCCTCCCACAGGGCTGGCTGGCCCACCTCTCACTGTGAATTCCGATGGCTCAATGGTCTCATTTCTCAGAGTGTCCAGGAGTCCACACCAATATGAATGCAACCCTGAATTATCAGATAAACCAGGGACCCAGCAATCACGGCACCAAACATTACAAAGCTCATCTCATAGCCTGACCCAAAGCCACCTCACTATGAAGTACACGGGGTATTCTGTCAGGCTGGTGAGCAGTAGAGAAATCACTCTTTCAAAAGACCCAAATGCAGTGTCCACACCCTCCCACCCCCACAATTCATCCCGGATTTCATTTTGCCCTTCCCCTGTTCTCCTCCTTTGTTAGGAAAGAAATTATCTTTATTTTTTTCTTAAGTATGTATCTTTTTTCTTTCCCATGATCGTTGATAGAAGGACCATGGCAGCCCTGATGAAGGTATAAATATTACATCACAGAGGTGGATTGCTTTGGCTTCCGCTTTGTAGAATCCCCTTGGGTGAAATCTCACCCAGAGCTGGGGTGGCCTGGCTCTTTTTACGAGGTTGTTTGCAAAAAAAAAAAAGCTCCCCAGGAGTCATGCAGGCCCTTTTATTTCAAAGGCTGCTGCGGGGTCTACATGATTCTTATTTCCCTGTTTATGGAAATCCAGGAATTAAACCTCTTGCCCTTGGGAGAACAAAATATTTACTAATTCATGAAGCACTTTCCTAAGAGAACATCAGATCTTCAATTTCTTAAGAACAGTATAATGCTCAACCAGGAGATTTTAAAATGACTAGTCTTGTCTCCTCTCCTTTCTTCCCTCTCCTCCCTTCCCTCTCCATCCACACATCCCTCCTCTCCTTTTCTTTCTTCTCCTCTTTCCTTTCTTTTCCTCCTTCTCCTCTATCCTCCCCGTACCTTTCCTTTCCTCCCTCTCCTCCCCCTCCCCTCTATTCTCTCCTCCCTTCCCTCCTCTCTACTCTCCCTTCCTATTCCCCACCTTCCTTCCTCCATGTCTTCCTCCCAAGTCCTCTTCTCTTCTAGTCCCTTCTTCTGCTTCCCCTCCCCTTTCCTTCACCTTCCCTTTCCCTTCTCTCCCCTACCCTCCTTCCCCTTCCTTTCCTTCCCCTTCTCTCCCCTTCCCTCCCCTTCCCTCCCTCCCCTTCCTTTCCCTTTCTCTTCCCTTCACCTTCTCTCCCTTTCCCTTCCTCCCCCTCCTTTCCCCTTCTCTTCCCTTCCCCTTTCCTTCCCCTTTCCTTCCCTTCCCCTTTTCTCCCCTTCCCTCCCTCCCCTTCCTCTCCCCCTTGTCTTCCACTCTCCTTCCCTTCTCATTCCCTTCCCCCTTCCATTCCCTTCCCTTCTTCCCATCTCCCTCTCCCTATGCCTCTGCCTCCCCTATCTTTCATTTCCAGCTCTCTGCATGGACTCTTGTGGAAACATCTTCAGCAGGGCTCTCAGCCCAGTGGAACCTCCCTGCTCCTATTGACTTTAGCATACTAAATGGCCCTGTTTCATTTTGTTCGTTTATAGGGCTACTCTTTTTATCGGAGGCATGTTTATTAACTGGTAGCTGTTAATTATATAAGAAGATAATTTCATGTAAATGTTGGATTTAAAAGCAGCCTATCTAGTATGCTTACTGTTTAACAAGAAGGCTTTGGGATTTGTTTTTTGTTGCTCCTATGTGAGTGAAGCAATTAATTGATTCAGTTGATTGAATGAAAAATGCATCGTAATTGCTTTACCCCATCAAGCAGCTACGAGAATTATTTAATGCTGGCAGGGGGACAACAGCTTCTATGATACACTGTCTCTCCGCTTATTGCCCTAATAAGGCACTGGAGCTGGGGCCCTTGCTTAACAAAGGGACGCTCAGATGGGATCCTGGTGGTCCTTTCTCTAAGAGCAGTGAGAACAGCCCTAGGGATTTGTACTATTCAGGACAAAAAAAAAATCAAAAAACAAAGAGGGGAAAAAAAGTCCATTTTGTTCTCAATTATCTAGATAATAGCCAACTGGTTCCCTTGGGCTTTGTGTCTGCCTAGAGATGGGATCCACTCGGGAAAACTGTACATCCTCATGAGGCAGCAGGACGCTAAGGCTCCAAGGATGTCTTCTGAGGCTTTCCAATAGGGAACATGAGAGCGGTCGTGCGCATGCGCAAGGTCTTTCCTGCATGAAACACGAATCTGATTCATCCTCAGAGCTCAAGACTGGTGCCTGACCCATCAAATAGATTTGAATGAAACCCGCCCCGCCCCGCCCATCTCTTCCCACAACAAGTATGAAGAATAGAATTAACCAGGGACAACTTCTGCTGAATGACGGGAATGAGGAATGATTGAAAGAACTGAATGAATGATTCAAATCCCAACACAGAGATACCTGGACCTCTTAAACCCCCATGCCTGAAGTCATCACCCAGAGATGGAGTGCAAGCCAGACTGCTCAAGAGCTAAGAATACAGCTTTCCCCAGTAGCCCTGCCCTCCTGACGCCTACACTGCAGAGAGAAGAGTTAGATGAGAAACAAGAAAGTAGACAGAGCACATGGCACACCAATGTGCCAATGTCTTGAGGAGATGATGGGCAGGGAGGGCTGCTGTTAAGAGCTAGTGGTTGGGGTGTCTTCTCAGTTACAGTGACAGCTCAGTGAAGCACAGAAAGGATAACGATCAAAGTTTACAAGCAGTGGAAAGAGCAGAGCAGAGGGTCACTGCTTCTCACCCAACTCACCCAGGAATGAGTAAAGAACAGAGTGCTGGCCACCTGGTACCCAAAGTCCCACGGCAACACAAATGGCTGGTATTTATGGCAGTCCATTAGGGGTGACCCAAAGGGCGGGCTTCCCAGGACTACCAAGAGTTCAGAGGACTTGCAGGCCCCAAAGTCCAGAAGGCAGGAGGTACTGGCCAGCTTAGTGAGGCCTTCAGAAAGTGAGCAGCAAGGAACAATGACCTGGTGCTATCTCTTGGTTCTTGAGTGTGCCCCAGAGGCTTCAGCCTTAAAGGCCTGGTCCCCAGCCCCTGCTGGACCTGGTAGGAGAGGCCTGATGGGAAGTCTGAAGGTCATTAGATTCATAGCTTTGAATGGGATTGTGGCATCTCAGTCTCTTCTTTCTCTCTTTTGCTCCCTGGCTAGGATCTGGTGATGCAGTTTTGCTCATGATGTTACTGCTTTGTGACAGACTCAAAGCAAAAGGGCCCATCAATGGCAGACTGAGGTCTCCAAAACTGGGAATCCAAATGATCCTTTTCTCTTCATCAGTATCTATCCCCAGTATTTGTTATAGTGACAGAAAGCTGACTGCCATACCCAGAATGTCTGGCTTTTCAACTTTTCCCCACTTGCAGAGCCCGTCATCTCAGAGGGAGGCTCGGGAAGTTGGCAAGCCCAAAAGGTGCATTGCTCAAAGAATTCTGATGCAGAAGAAAAAGGCAAATAGCAAAGTATTTCCCAAACATGTAGAAATGCAAACTGAAGACATCAGCCCGGCTAAGCCAGCCTCTCATCCACAGGACCCCTGGGGACCTGCTGAGTCACTCACAAAGCTCCCTCCTGCCTCTAAGCACACAGCCTTCCAGGTTCACGAACTTTCTAATTGGGAGCCAAGCCACAAGCCATTTCTCAGTGGAACGAATGGAATGAGTCATGCTGTGGTAGCTGGTTTTTGTGCTAATGCATCAGAGCTGTAGGGCCGCTGATTGGAAATGTTAGCTCCCGTGTTCACTCCTTTGGTGATTCCAGGTCTGTGAATACAACACACACTGTGTTCATGCTCAGAGATCACTCATTCCACCAAGTTCATGCTCAGAGATCACTCACTCCACCAAGTTCATGCTCAGAGATCACTCATTCCACCAAGTTCATGCTCAGAGATCACTCACTCCACCAAGTTCATGCTCAGAGATCACTCATTCCACCAAGTTCATGCTCAGAGATCACTCACTCCACCAAGTTCATGCTCAGAGATCACTCATTCCACCAAGTTCATGCTCAGAGATCACTCACTCCACCAAGTTCATGCTCAGAGATCACTCATTCCACCAAGTTCATGCTCAGAGATCACTCACTCCACCAAGTTCATGCTCAGAGATCACTCACTCCACCAAGTTCAAGTTCAGAGATCACTGGCTCCTCCAGTGCTGACTCTGCTTCTGGTGGTTCTGGTGAAAGAGCTGATACTATCACTAGAGTTTAGGGTCTTCCCTTGCATAGACCTTGCAAAAGTGGAGGGGAGCTTCCAAAGTCAGCAAGATCCTCTGGCTCCTGGAACCAGGGCATTGCCCTAGTCCTTGGCTTCTCTCCCTGGGCCCCATGGCATACTGCAAGATTTGAGGATCTCAGCCATATTTCAGGTAGATCAAAGAGGCTGGTATCTCACTCTCTAGTTCTCACTCAAGCTTTGCTCAACTCTCAGAACTCAGCCTAGCTCTGCCTAACAGCTCTGCCAAGCCATATGTACACTTAGGTTACCATCCTCAGTGGCATCCCCTCTTAATACCCTTACCTCACCCTAGCAATCTCTCTCCAACCTCTCTCCATTGTCTTCTCTTCTAATTCTCCATCCTCTTCTTGAATGAATAATTGTTACCAAGAAATAATATGATAATAACAGTAATAATAGCAATAATTAATAATAATAATGAGTAAACCTCCAAATTCCAAAGATGAATATTATTCAGGTTTCTTTTCAATATAATTTACTTTAAATATTTTTAAGGTTCACATAGATATTAATTTCACTTTCCATTGACTTCCTGGAAAGATATGATACAAAGGCTTTCTGAACTATAAATGATCAACTATATGAAGTCCTTTTTAATTAGCTTGGCATCATTTTACCAATTGCAGTCTTTTTTAAAAAAATCAAAACACCTTGATTGCCTAAGGGAGCCAGCAACAGCCACATTCAGAACTACCCAATCACGCCAGCCTCGGTGGTATTGCCAAACCATGTCTCTTGATTACTAGGTTTTCTACACCTGATAGGTAGGCTTCGAGCAACAGCAATGGCCATGAGAGGCCTGGATGAACCTCATTTACCCCAAAGTTTCAGACTCACATGTCCTAAGATGAAAATAAGTTTCTTGATTTTGTACGTAAGAGGCAGATAGACACAAACCTCTCCAAACCTGAGGCCTAAATGCCCCGCCTGATTCCATTTTTGAAACCTGGATGAGGATCACATTTGGAAAGTCATGGCATAAAGTAAGTATGCAGCTAACTGTGACTCTAGACCATATTTAAGATTAGGACAATTCTGATGTAACAATAGTAACACAAATACTGATCGTCAGAGATTGAAAGAAGACCTGTCTCTGTGGCTAAAGGGGAGATGGTAAAGTTTGAGGCAGGAATCAGTTGACATTGTTTATCTGCCCAAGTGGTAGGCTGGCTTCAGTGGGTGCCAGATCCACTGGCAACTGACAATACATTTCTCAGTTCCTGGGCCTAAGTTGCAGGCAGCTCAGATTTGATAGGCATAGGAAATGGCTGTACTTTCCTGAACAATGACACAGGAACTCACATGTAGGCATGGGAATAACCCAACCTATCACCATTTTCAAGGTGCTTCATGGATACAATTTCCTGTAAATGTCCTTTACAACCATCCACCATCAAGGTCAAGGTCCATGAGGACCTCCAGCACCGGGTAAAGGATCTGCACAAGCTAACAGGAGGGTAGTATCTTTTTTTTTTGGTCAGTCGTGGGGCTTGAACTCTGAGCTTGGGCACTGTCCTGAGCTCTTTAGTTCAAGGCTGCCGCCCTACCCCTTGAGCCACAGTGCCACTTCCAGTTTTCTAGTGGTTAATTGTAGATAAGAGTCTCACAGACTTTAGTGCCTGGGCTGGTTTTGAATCACGATCCTCAGATCTCAGTCTCCTGAGTAGCTAGGATTACAGGCGTGAGCCACGGCACCTGGTAGGCAGTATCCTAAACTCAACATGCAGCCTAGAACTCAAGAGTTTTCAAATGTGGAGCATCCTTGCTATTTGATGGGTAGTTTATATCCTTAGGATCAGACTAACCCTAGATTGTCTGAGCAGTGGAAATTATAATAAACTCACCCTAGAGCAATCGGAAAGCAGCTGGAAGCCCATCTGCTCCTGGCAGTCGGTTAGGGACAAGTGCCCTGGAAAACCAGGAAGCTGGGAGTTGAATGGAAAGAAGCAAAGTAGAGCAAACAGGAAAGAGAAGAGATCTCCTGCAAGGGGCAGCTTCTGTAGCTATCCAAGCAATGTGTTTTGCTTGGTCAACAGGAGCAGGGAGGGGAAATGCTTTCACAGGAGCGCTCTTCCTCCTTAGGGGTCTGGCTCCAGGGACCCCTCTTCACCTCCACAGCAAAGCCCAGATCCCAACAAGTGTTTAGAAGATGGCTGAGACTACTCTCAGTCTCACAATTCCTAACTAGCCTCCTTCCTCAGCCCAAATCAGAAGCTCCAGAACACAAGGACAGGTGGGGCAGGGGCCCAACCTTCTATGAATGACCTGGCACTGTTTCTGTTGATGCTGCTGACAGACACAGCTCTCTCACTGGAGGCCTTATTGTCTGCCCCAAGGCCAGAGAAGAGGCCAGGCCCAGCCCCCTGGCATGCTATCAGTCCCTCATCTGGCTCCTTGGCCCCAAGTCTCCAGTCTCTACCCCCTTCCCCATGACACTTCATCCATCTCAAGGCTCAGAGCTGCTCAGCTGTGTATTTCCCACCAAACAGGGCACTGCTTGCCTGCATCCACAAAGCCTGCCTGTTGTTCTTTGCCTTTACCTTGTTAGCATAATGTGCAGCTTCATTAACCAGCCAGATGAATCATTTAGTGATGGGAGCTAATGAATTTAATTTTCTGCTTTCTATTTTTTTCATAATAAAACATAGTTATGTAGTCAACTTGGAAGTTTCCACGTGGCTGTTTTGAGTCAATGTTAGGCCAAGAGGACAAAATGGCAGGTGGAGTCCAAGTTCCTTTCCTCTTGCTGATCTTGTCTCTGACGTTCCAATTTCCCAGGCACTGAACCCACCGAGACTATTTTCCCATTCTCCAGAGAAGGAAAGGAATGGCCGGAGGGAGAATTTGTTTCTTTTCACTTTAAAATGTGGCCAGGATTATAGCATTTCTAACAGGTCAGGGTACAGAAAAGAACCGATGAATGGTGTCACTGAAGATCTGTGTTGGAGAGCACAATGGGATGGAGACGTACTGCGCTCTTAAAGCGAAGCCCCTTTAAAGATGTATACAGTAACCATTCCACGCTCCTGCCACTCACACCTACAATCCTGGCTATTCCAGAGGCTGAAGATCTGAGGACTGCTGCTCAAAGCCAGCCCAGGCATGAAGTCTGTGAGACCCTTAGCTCCAATTAACCACCAAAAAGTTGGCAGTGAAACCATGAGGACACTGGATGAGATACCGGGGCATACCCAATGGACTTGAGGAGGTCCTGCTCCCACCCCTACCCCAGACAAGTGAGCTGGGCTGACTACATACCTCCCTCCCACTACCCAGCGACCAAAAGACCAATACCCAGCTATGCTCCATGTCTTAAATGCCAGCAAGTCTGGAAAGGAAGGCTAATTAATCAGGGCAGAAGCAACCCACTCGCTGCATTAGCCGGCTGCACAGGTGAGGCCTTAGATCTAGACTACTCTGTCTCATTCCTGATTAACAGAGCCTGGCTGCAAACTCGAATGCAGTTAATTTATTGTAAGTTTTATTAGGCATATAAAGGGAAGCAGGAATGACTAGCCTTTCGTTGCTGGAGATACATTTCATCCATGACTCTGAGCAGATTCCTCGCAGATTAAGCTTGTTAATTTCCCTCACCACCAACATTCTTCTCCACATTGCTGAAGCAAAAGCCACAGGCTCTTGTGTGAAATGGATGGGATGAAAAAGCACCCCCCCAGTCCTCCCCCTAGACGACAGTTACATTAACCACTTTGTCCTTTTAATTCATCTAATTACATGCAAGGAGAAAGCGGCCGCCTTAGCCGGCTCCCCTCCTCGCCCGAGCACATTGCTGCTGGGCCATTGCACCGGGCTTTTTGTTGTCTTATTAGGGTGCTTTTGTTCGGAGGGTTGGTTAAAGCCATTTTCAGCAGCTAGCGAGATGAATCTGCTTCAATAAGGACACAATGTACTTGTTTAAATTACCTTTCAAAATGCTCAAAACCATTAAGGGGGAGGTACTGCAAATAAAAGTTGGATTTTTTGTTATAATGTTTTACCCTAATAACAGCTTTTATTTTATTATAATCCATTAGTTGACAATATTATTCTATAGATTATTAGGCAGCAATTTTGTTATTTTCTCACACTTTCAGCACTCACTCACTGGGCCAGAATCCACAAATCTCAGTATAATATGCTTTCAATTTCGTTAAAATCTCTATTTAACTGGTTTGGCTGTGGAACATCTTGGCAAATGTGTTTTTAATTTCATTCTAATTAACTTGACAGTTGACAGAACCCGATGGTGGCATGGTGGTGTCCCCTTTCCAGGGTCCCTGAAGCTTCATTCCTAGGGGCTCTCTCTCTCTCTCTCTCTCTCTCTCTCTCTCTCTCTCTCTCTCTCTCTCTCTCTCTCTCTCTCTCTCTCTCTCTCTCTCTCTCTCTCTCCTCTCTCTCTCTCATCCTAACAAGCAAGATGTCAGAGATACCAACATGCAGGAAAAGAGTCTTCCATTTCTGTCAAAAGTACATGCAATTTAAAAAAAAAACAATTAAAAAATCTGGCTTTCCTCTTTATCTGTAAAAAAGAAGCTCATTGGTTCTGTGGGGTTTGCAAAAAAAGGGGATGAGGAAGAGGAGGAGGAGGACAAGGAAGAGGAAGAAGAAGAAGGAGGAGGAGGAGGAGGAAGAGGAGGAGGAGGAGAAGGAGAAGAAGAAGAAGAAGAAGAAGAAGAAGAAGAAGAAGAAGAAGAAGAAGAAGAAGAAGAAGAAAATGTTTGTCCTTAAAAGATGAAATCTTGAGATATAAGTTGTAATCGATACTGAAGAGAGAAAGCAGATAGAAAGAATTTTATTGTCTGCCTTGGAAGTAGCCCTTGCCCAGACACAGCTAGGAGAAAGCATCCATGTTCCTCCACTGCACAGGTCCTTTGCAGCAGGGCTGGGTGGGGGGCGGGTTTCAAAGCTGAACTGAAGAGGGCAGATGCATGAACTTACCCTGGCTCTTTAAACAATTAGGAATTCTCTTTCTTGTCTGGGTGATTTTGGTCCTCAACACTCAATGGGCATTCACTTTTGTCCTTGGCCTCCCAGATACTGGAATTGTCTCCTGACGCTCATCAGCAGTATCCACAGCCAGGTCACAAAACAGTGGGGTTTGCTGGCTTTTTGGTTTTTCTGATGAAGTAAAGCTTTACAATAAATCCAGTGTTGCCTATGACTTTCTGTGTATAAACGGAGCTGGGTCCCCATGAAATTATATCCAAATATTCAGATGATCTCAGATAAGGTATCTGACTATATACAAGTGATATGATTTGAATACCAGCTTTTCTCATCCAGGATTGGCATCTTATGCTCTTATTTCCCTCCTTTCCTTTCTCAGATGTTGTGAATTTTATCCATAACCAGAAATTCCATGATTCTACATTTATACTACTCATTATGCTTCTGTTCAATTATTAAGAACATCAGTCTTGCAAAGACCCTCAGAGATGAATCACTATAACATCTTTTTCACATTAATGACAAAAACTCAGGGCTCAAGAAACTTTAGTCTTACCCAGACATCAAACTCGAAAGTACAAATGTGATTCCTCATAGGCCTTCTACCTCTCATCCAAGTTCTTTCTCGAAAAGCTTCTATATGCTATCCGCCCAAAAATCAATGGCCTTTTTTCTAATGTTTAAGTGAATTTTGAATTTTCATTCTTATTTGCAACTAGAATATTGCCACACAATTGTTTGTCACAACGTAACAAACAATTGCACTGCATATGTTTTAAAGTCCATGTTAAAGTGTCCGTGCCTGTAGCAATCGGTGATTTTTCACATGGGAGCGAGGGTTTTCAGAGGGCACTTGTCACTGTCTGGGATGCTTTTAGTTAGCATGACTAAGAGTGAGGTGTGCCGCTGGTGTCCTATGGGTAGAGGCCGGGGATGGAAGTCCCATTCTGTGAAGTGTAAGACACCCCTCACATACACTCTGACCTTCACTAAGAAATATGAGCCTGAAACGCCACAGCATCAAGGTACACAAGGCCTGCCCTCATCCTACCTGGAAACCAACGTCATGCTGGCTGAGAAAGGCCAACTAATCTGCAAGATAAAATGGGCCAGCCCAAATCCCTGGTCCCCAGGGATGTGACCAAAGCATGACTTCCACCCACAGTGCATTGACATTGCTCCTTTCTTCTCTGGCCTGAAGAGCAATCCACCCTCAGACAGGTGACTTCAATAACTACATTTGTCCTTTGGCCTATGTTCTTTCCTTGTTGGGTGGTTATGCTTGCATCACTGTAACAAACTTGGGAGAAACAACTTAAAGGGAGGAATTATTTTGTTTGGCTCCTGGCTTTCAATCCGCAGTCTCTGACTCTATTGATGGCACCTGTGGTACAGCAAAACATTATAATGGCCTCAACATGTTGTAGAACAGCTCTCCTCATGGTGGACAGGAAGCAGAGAGAAAATGTTTGGCTGCCTGGGCTCTCTCCTTTCTCCCTTTTATTCTGTCCTGGCTACCAATCCATGGAATGGTGTCATCCACATTCAGAGGGGTGTGCTCCCCCTTGTAAGTGCCTCATAGTCACTGCCTAGAGTCAGGCTTTCCTGATCTCCCAGGCCCTCCTCAATCCAATCAACCGTGAATTATATCACACTTGCTAATGGAAAAAGAATGGGATTGTAAGAAGACAACCTTAGAGAAAGCCCTAGACTATGCCTGTAACACAGAAGGTAGTCCTAAGGCCATAACCTAGAGAAAGCACCTAGACCATGCCTGCAACACAATAGACAGACCTAATGAAATAACCGAAGGAAAGCACCTAGACTATGCCTGCAAAACATAGGCAGTTCAGGCTGGGAGTTTGGCCTAGTAGTAGAGGGCTTACCTAGCATGCACAAAGACCTGGGTTCAATTCCTAGGCACCACATATATAGAAGTGGTGCTGTGGCTCAAGTGATAGAGCTCTAGCCTTGAGAAAGCCCAAGGACAGTGCTCAAGCCCTAAGTTCAGTCCCTGGGACTCACAAAAAAAAAATAGGCAGTTCATGAATTGGAGGGGGGTGTGGAAGAAGACAGGCCAGTGCTATGATGATGTCATGCTCAGTGCTTTGGCCAGGGAGGGAGGGATGTGTAACACAGTAATAGTGGGAATCTCATCCAATATTCCTGGAACTTTGGCAAGCAGAGCAGGAAAGGGGAATGGGAAAGGAATAACCAAAAGGACAAAGTACAACAGCCCCTTCATCCTAGGGGACCCATTATAAGGCACCAATGGGAAGCCAGAAACCTGGGTAATAGCAAATTCTGTGCACACTGTGCTTCTCCTGTATGTGGTACATACCCTGTGATAACATCTAACTCATAAATTAGTCACAGTAAGAGACTCATAACTATGCATAAGAAAATAGAACATGTATAGCAATATAGTGCAATAGAAGCTACTTAGAATTCATAAATTGTTTAATTATGGAATATTAAATGGAATCTATTATTTTCAGACAAAATTTGAACTATCCTCAAGTAAATGAGATCACAGAAACCATGATAAGGAGGAACAACCATCACTGTACCAGACAACATCTGAGGCCTATGTATTTATCAGTCTTAAGATGGCCCGATACATACGTTTTTGTTAAGTTCAGTTTCCAGCATTTCACACTCTCATCTTGTTGGCATGGCATCCGCATATTCTCTTCAGAGGGTCAGCTATTTGTAAAGAGTAGGAGTGCAGGGCCAGGTGGTAGAATGCTTACCTAGAAACCACGAGGATCCGGGTTCCATTCCTCAGTACCACACACATAGAAAAGGCACAAGTGCAGCTGTGGCTCAAATGATAGAACACTATCCTTGAGGCAAAAGCCACAGGACTGGCCAAAAAAATAAAAAAGAATAGGAATGCATTTTAGAAAGATGGCCCATTCATCTTCTTTTAAAACTTTTTTCAGATTAATTGCCAAAGAGAAGTAAGAAGTTCTTCTGATACTTTGTCATAAAAATCCCTACCCTGGCTCTTAAATATGTGTCCAAGAATATAGATTTGAAGGACTCCAAATTGCTCGGATTTTAACGTTCAGTGTAGTTACCCATGGGGGCTGATGATATGCTGCTCCTCGTAGAAATAATTCTAGGATGAAAAATGTTTTGAGTTATTTCTCCATGCCTTTCTTTTCTTGGAGATGGGCTTTCTGTTCCATGTAGTCTTCTGAGAAGATGGAGTCTGACAAGCCATCATCTCTCTAAATTGTCCCTTGGACATCTTTCTTCAGCAGATTGTAGCCAGGCATATGTTTGACCAATGGCACCACGTGTGGCCATTAGAAAGAAAAGAAAAATCAACAGGGTTTCATTAAGGCAGTAGGCAGTCGGGGGCCAGCCCTGGCTTAATTACACTTTCAGTAGCATTTGCTTTAATTGGAAAGGATAAAAGAAGTGAAGAGGAGTGAATGAAAAAATTAGCATATCTATCACTGTTGTCACATTGTCTGGGTGCCCTTAACACATTGTTCACTCTTTTATTCTGAAGCTGCTTCAAATCTTGAAAGGAAAACACACACACACACACACACACACAGAGCAATTAGCAAATCCTCCAATCCTCCGGCCCCACCTTTGTGAAATTCTAATTAAAGTTTTTCATAATCTTGGGAAGTCATTCTTTTTAATCTGCAAGATATATTAGAAACACTTTGCAATGTGGCTGGGCACAACGCAGATAGAAACCACTGCATGTACACTTAAAGCAGCCTGACAAGTTAGGGGCAGCCCAGAAGTCTGGTGGACCCTGTGTGTGCTCTCCTGGGGGACCCCAAGGTAGCTTCTGCCCGCTGCAAGAGCTCCCAGCTGTCACAATCACAGTAAATAGCAGAGCCACAAAGGTCCCTAGGCACCCATCAAACCAAACTGTCACCCCCTTCTTACAGATGAGAAGGAAGACTGAGGTTTGGATCAAGCCATGATTTCACCCAGAACATTTCATCTGAGAGCCTTAGAGGAAGATCTTTCCTATGGAAAGAAAACACGGTTACAGGGATTGGATTTTATTCCTTAAGGCTCAAACATTTTCTTCCATATCCCATAATGAAGATGACATTTTTCCCTGCCCTACTTAGCATATGACTGCTCCTTTTTAAATGGGGAAGGACTTAACCTTAGCTAGGCTGAGTTGGGACATAGTCAAGGAGGAGCTTCAAGTCCTTATCTCCCAAGGAAAGAACAACAGACTCTGGAAGCAGAGTGACTCCTCAATGCCTTGATTTGCGACAGAAATATCAAATGCCTATGAATTCCAGGAGTCTCTCCCAGAGCACCAGAAGAATGAGGAAAACAGCTTCCACTGTGTGACAGATGGCTGTATACTTCTGTTTTTTCATGGCAGTCCCTACTTTAAAGATGGGAAGACTGAAGTTACATCATTCAGCTCAAGCCTTGAGCTGGGATTTAAGCCAGTTAGGCCCCATGGGCATCTCTTCTGCTGGGTACAAGGAGCTCCAAAGCTAAGCACCAGAGCCAATTCCTTTCCCAGAGAAAGCTGGGGCAGGATGAGCCTGCAGCCATCTTGCAGTGTGTCTGTCCTAAGTCCGGGCAATGTCTTTTGAAAATGTACCCAGGTCAGGTAATCCCATCCAAGCCAGGAAAAGCATTGCTCCTCAGTGACAGTCCCTCAGGACAGGAGCTCCTTGTGCAGGTGATAAGCAGGCTTGGCGTGGCCAGGGTGTGGGCCGCCCATGAGGTCAGAGGAAGTGGCCAAAGACAACAGAGAAACGTCCATGCAGAAAATTACAGAGAGGCAAGGATTCATTGTCCCTTCACAAAGTGGTCGCAGGAAGCGAGTGATTGGCTTCTCACTAGAGCGTGGCGGGATCCTGTCCTGGGTCAACTCTCAGTGCTCTGTGGGCCACAGCCATGGGGGCCCATCTGCAGGGTCTCAGTGGAACCCCGGCTAGTGTGGCTCTCTACCCACTGGTCCTTTCCACCCAAGGAGGGGCCCCAGGCTGGGATTCACACCAAAGCATCAGGACAGCCCAGGTGGGAGAGGGACCAGAAAGCAGTATAGGGGCAGGGGAAGCCTCTGGCCACTTGGGCCAGTTTTGTCCCCTCCTGGAGGGCAGCAATTGCTCCCAGGATCCAAATAAGCTGGGGCTGGGTTTAAACACTTGCTCCTGGCCTGAGGGAAGCCAGGGCACTGCCTCCGAAGTCAACTGTGGAAACATCCAAAGGACCACCCAGTGCCACCAAATGAGAAAGCAGCTGTTCCCCGTGCCTGCAGAACTCCCGCTGGCCTGGCAGCTGAGCCAGGACCACGGGTCATGAGGGCCAAGAGAGGAGTCAGATACAGACTGACCTCCAGAGGGGACCCACAAAGCCCATGGCAGCTCTGCAGGCAGGAGCAGGCAGAGGGCCCCACAGCTCCACACGTCTCCCATTCCCTCCACACCTCACGCTTGGTCCCTTCTCACCTTCATGACTCTTTGAGATGAGGAAGGTGACAGTAATAGGTCCTTGAACAAACCACCTCTGCCTTGGGCCTTTGGGTTTTTGTCAATATGTAACACCCCTCACCTAACCATCCCAGCTAAGACATCATCTACACTGCAAACCGAGACACACATTCACCCACTCACCTCCCACGCATTAGCCAGGGGTCAGACTCAAGAAGACCTCAAAAAAGGAAGGAAAGAAAATTCACTCCAAGGCATATAAGACCTGAGTAGATTCCCCATAGACCAGACGCTAAGACAAGGTCAGAGCTGAGGGCAGAGCACTTGCCTAGCATGTGTGAGATCCTGGGTTTTACTTCTAGCACTAAGAAGGTGGGGAAAGAGAAGCAAGTGAGAGAAAGACAGATGAGAGTAAGAAAGAGAGGAAGAGGGGGAGGGAGGAAAGATCGGAGGAAAGGAGAACAGAATGTGGTATGTATGTCTGGTTGTGTGTGGTGTGTGGAGGTGTATGCATGTGTGTGTGTGCAAGTGTGTGTGGTGTGTGCATGTGTGTATGTGGTGTGTGTGCATGTGTGTGTGAGATGTGGGATGTGTGTGTGTGCAGGTGTGTGTGGGGTGTGTGTGTGCATGTGTGTGTGGTGTGTATGTGTGTGTGGTGGGGTGTGTGTGTGCATGTGTGTGGTGGGGTGTGTGTATGTGCATTGTGTGTGGCGTGTGTGTGCATGTGTGTGTGGTGTACATGTGTGTGTAGTGTGTGTGTGCATGTGTGTGGTGTGTGTGCAAGTGTGTGCATGTATGTGTGATGTGGGGTGTGTGTATATGTGTGTGGTGTAGGGTATTGTGCATGTGTGTGTGGTGTGTGTGCATGTGTGTATGGTGGGTTGTATATGTGTGCATGTGTGTGTGGTGTGGGGTATGTGTGCATGTGTGTGTGGTGTGTGTGTGCATGTGTGTGTGCATGTATTGTGATGTGGGTTATGTGTACATGTGTGTGGTGTGGGGTATGTGTGCATGTGTGTGTGCATGTATTGTGATGTGGGGTGTGTGTGTGCATGTGTGTGTGGTGTGTGTGCATGTGTGTGTGGTGTGTGTGCATGTGTGTGGTGCGGGGTGTGTGTGCATGTGTGTATGGTGGGTTGTATATGTGCGCATGTGTGTGTGGTGTGGGGTGTGTGTGCATGTGTGTGTGGTGGGTTGTGTGTGTGTGCATGTGTGTGGTGTGGGGTGTGTGTGCATGTGTTGGGGGGATGTGTGCATGTGTGTATGCATGTGTGTGTGTGCATGTGTGTGTGTGTGTGTGTGTGTGTGTGTGTGGTTGTCTATAATACTCACGGCACAGCGCTCCCAAGCTGGGCGGATGGTCTCCAGAATGCCTGCATGGGCCCTCTGTGACCCAGGCGAGCCCCCTCCCCTGGGACCCCTGGACACCAGCTTCCCGCGGTTGCACGCACGGTGAGAGGTTACGGATCAGTGACAGAGGAAAGGAGGAGAGGGTCTCTCCGTCTCACACCTGAAACTGTTTCTCTGCAGATTGGAGAAGCATCAGCTCTGGACACAGGCCTGAGGAAGAATCCTCCACATTCAGAGGTCCCCGCCCAACCCCCCACCCCCACTCTGTTTGCACCCTGCTTCTAAAGTGCTGCTCTGTGACCTGGAGCTATACTCAGCTGTGGCCTTCCCGAGGAGTGGAGAATGGTCGTGGAGTACAGGCCTCGGGGCCCATCTCTGCACAGCTGAAATGTAGCCACCACCATCAACGAGGACTAACACGGCCCCTTGCATGGCTCGGCCAGGGCACACATCCACGGGGGCAGTAATTAGGGGGTGGGGGGGGATATCCTTCAGGCAGCTTAGCTGCGGAAAACCATTTTCGTTGAAAATATACATTTGTAATTGTAAATGGAAAGATTACCTGTAATAGCGGTAACAGACCCATTTCCTAATAAGATGAACACTGTAGCTGATGAGCGAAGCATCTGTATAAGGCTACACACACCATTTCTGTACTGCAGGCTGCCAATTTGTTTCAGCAGCGAAAAGCGTGATTTAGTGTTTGTAGCATTACCATCTGTTGTCGTTATTACAGAAATTATATATAAACCAGTTAGTAAACACTTTGCCGCATTGTCTGTTGTTTTGATAATCACCCATAATAACATCTAGCATCAATATGGTCTTTAAACCCGATTTGGGAGTTAATGGAATAAGAGGAGGCAGTCTGTATATGCACCGGGGTAATGTCATTAGGAATGTTAGTGAAGAACAAATTAAATCAGTTGTAAATTGTGCTCTCAAGTCAGCCAGAAAACCAGTCTTGTTCAGGAGAAGGGATTTATATTTTAACCTCGTGCAGAAAATGCACTTACGCAGATTAAAATAAAATAGGGACTTCGCCGATGGATGGAAGTGGTAATTGCCAGAGCCTTAATGGCTTCCTGTTGGCTGTGTCATGCAGTGGGCACAGCTATTTTAAAAGTTAACCGGCACTCGGGGTCATACTTTCACTGATTCAGTCATTAAACCAGGCTAGACATGTCACTAAATGGCTGATTATTCAAATGACGAGCCTGCTCCATGGTTCCCCGGTGTCGTCTTTTGAACACAGGGATTTTCAGGGATGATTCTCATAAAATCAAGATGAGTTGGATTCAAGTATGAGTCAATGGTAGCACTGGGCTGGGGCCTGGCCCATCTGGGACAGCGGGTGCCCTGCCTGCTTTGTCAGACAGGAGGATGGGCAGGTAAAACTAGGGCTAAGACATCTGCAAAGTTCCAGGGGAAGAGGCAGGTTATGCACGTGGCCAGAACAGAGCCTTGCTTACACAAGCAGGGGGCCATGGTGGATGGAAGCAGACAGAGAAGGCAGCCAGGAGCCTGTAATCCCATCACAAGAATAGCATCAACTTTATCCCCTGTCTGGTTACATAGCCTGGAGGTAGAGTAAGGGCAGCTAGGCCCAGAGCTGCCTCCAGAGCTTTGACTCCTGCATTTAAGAGAGACTTTCAAGGCCTTCCCTTCTGCACCTTCATGATATCCCTGGGAGGCAGGATTTATTAGCTGCCCCGTTTTGGAAGTGTGCACTGGCTTGTGTGAATGAAGCCCAGCCGGGATCACAAAGAAAAATAAATGTCCACAGGGCTACAAATCTTTCTACAGCATGGAACTGTTGAGCAGCCGGTCAACGGCAGCAGATTAAGGTCACAGAAGTCAAGATCTGCCTCGTGTTGTGTGGCAGGGTGGTGGCATCGAGGATGGTAGGGCCAAATCAGGAGGCAGCTTGGGGACCAGGCGCTAGTCTATCCAGCAGCTACGGAAAGTGGGTGGGGAAAGCCAAGGAACAGAGGGCAAGCAGTCCTGGAACCAGTCATGGAATCATGCTCAGCACACAGACAGATGAAGACCGTGGCACCATGACACCTCTTGGATTAACATGGCTCTCTTTCGGACACATGCATAAACTGACTCTTCCCCTAGAAGCGTATAGATAGCCAAGCCCAAGGATTTGACATTTGCCCCACAGTTCCCTGGGATAAACAGCTTAGGGTTGTGTTTTCTGGCCAGCATGCGCAGAAGACCCACTATCCTTCATAGGGCCTCTGAAATGTCACCTGTCGTGAACTTATTTTTCTTTTGTTTTCATGTTTACCAATAAAATACACTTAGCTCACCAAATGCATTGGGCAGAAGACATTTGGTCTAAAGGGAATCATTAAGGAAGGAATCTAAGTAAAAATGGCAAGATGACTATAAAGATTATAAGCAGGCAATAGTATAGATGATGCACAGAGGTGGAAAGGAGAATGACTGAAGTGGGGTTTGGAGTGAGGATAACTTAGTTCAAATTGTTGAGTGATTTGGAGTCAATTGTAAGCTTTCCGCGGTTGCTTCCTCTTGCAGGCCAGGAGACCAACGTGTCCTCCTGTACAGCGCTAAGGACAGTAAATCCACCAGGTGCCTACAGATGTTCAGGAAAGATGGACTGATCCCCAGAGCAACAACAGAACCCAGGTTCCAGTTTCTAGACGCATCCATGACATGTCATCTCAGGCGTTGGCCTGGTGTGTTCTGGGCATCTCTGGTCAGGCCCATCGCTTCACTGGAAGATGCTGAAGCCCACATACAAGGCGCAGAGTACACTATCCTGATGTCAGTAAACCTGACACTCGTCCTAGGGGGATCTCATCTATTGGCCCAGTGTATCCCTGGATGTTCCAACCCAAGCCTAAGTTTCTTTGTTTTATTGTTGTTGTTTTGTGTGGGGGTTTGTTTTCATAAATGATGTCCCATAATCTACAGTAGTTAATGAGCCTAACTCCAGCCTCCACTCCCACGGAAAGATGGCTTGCCCCTTGCTGCTGTGCTCCAGTAAGTAGTTCTTGCCTGTTGAGATTGAGTCTGGCTTGTTCCTGTCTCCTTCAGTTTCCTAAAAGTTAAGTCCCTTGTCCCAGGTCACAGAGAAAGTTAATGTCAAAACCCAACTGGATACCCTCAGGAGCAGACATGTTATTTCCCAGGTCGGGCTCAGTGCTATGTGCTTTTCATAAATCATCACAACCAACTACACTATGAAGGAATGCAATGGATACCCACTTCCTGCCAGCTGGGAAGCCGAGGCACAGGGAGCCTCCTCTGTCCACAGTGGAAAACTAGACAGTTGTCAGAGCCAGAGCAGAAAGCCAGGAAGTTGCACTCCAGACAAGAACCTCTCTTGTCACTTTTTTGTTTTTATTTTTGTTTTTGTTTCTTTTATAGGTTCAAGAATGGGACTCAAACTTGGTACCTGACACTTTCATTCATTGGCTAGCCAACCCTCCAATCCAGAACATGTCTTTCAGCAGATGCTGTACCAGACATGAGCAAACCACAACCCAAGGGCCAAATCTGTCCTGGTGAGTGTGCTATAAGAGCAGACAAGAACATTTGTTTCTGCAAACATTTAGAGGAGTGAGAGAGAAGAATATTCTGTGACATGTAAAAATTACTTCAAATTCAAATTTCCATGTGAATAAATCAAGTTTTATTGGCATACAACCATGCTCATTCATTTGCATATTGTTCCTGGTACTTTCTTCAAAATTAATTGTGGCTTAAAAGACTTCATAGATCACAAAAGCTTATGATCTTTCCTATCTGGCAATTTACAGAGAAGTCTGCTGCCCCGAGCACTTTACTGCCTGAAAACTTCTAGAAGCAAAGTAAAGAGAGAAGAGGAAGAAGTGTCTCTGTCGGTGGAGTAACAGCCCAGGAAAAGAGTACAGGTAGGCATTCCCCTGACAATATAAAAAAGTTATATATATATATATATATATATATATATAACTCTCTCTCTCTATATATATATATAAATAAAAAAGTTATATATATATATATATATATATATATATAGAGAGAGAGAGAGAGAGAGAGAGAGTACAGATAGGGAAGGGAAAACTGAAAGATAGAGAAACTGAAAAGGCAAAGGCCAATCCAAGAATGTGTACTTGAGAAGAAGCTTGGCCATGGACGTGTAGCTTCTGCTTCTTAACTTCTGAAGGTAAAGGAAGAGGGGTCATTCTCTAGGTGAGAATCACCAAAGTAGAACTCTACACCCAAGTAACCACCAGGAAGGAACCTTCTGAGATGGAGTATTTTCCATAAATTCATGTAATCATGTTAATTAAAAATCTTTAAAATATTAATGGGAAGGATTCAAAGCAGAGTTAATTATAGCAGCGCCACTCGCCACATGTACTTAAGACCCCGTCAGCTATTGCTTTTCAGGGGGTTATAATTCAACCAAATAAATTGGCCACAGACTGAAGCTTGACATGCAGGTTTGCAGGGTGGGAATTAATTGCCTAATTGATTTGAGTAGTCCAAGCCGATACAGAGAAGGTAGAAAAGAATACGCTGCCATTCCAAGCAGGTAGGCCCAAAGGTGCCTGTGCTTTTTGTCCCCACTGGTCACCTTTCTCTCTATTAAAACCCTGAAACCCATCATCACAGTTCAAGCACAGACTCATTGGCAGTCTGGCACCTGAAGTTCTAAGTGCCTTCCCAAAGGTTCTAAGTGCCTTACTTAGCTCTTAAATTCATGCCTAAGTTTTCCTCGTCAAATGAGCTTCCTTAATCTGCAAAGGAAAGGTTTTGCCTGCTCATGCGAATGTGTTTTAAAATAAGCCTTTTCATTTTTTGGTAACTTCGATTGACAACCAGTGGCAATCACAGGCTTACCTTCCCTGGCTGAAATCTGGTCATTAAACCAGCTTTACTATTAGGGGGAATATCTGGATGGAAAATGCATTTTATCCCTGAAGAATATGCTATATTAGTGAGAAAATTACTCTAAATGGGAACAAAGCTGACAACTGCTGCTTGCAGACTAATGGCCTACTGTATATATCGTACCCAAAAAGCATGTCATCACCCAGCCCTTGAGCAGCTCGCTGGCGCCAGGTTCTGGTTGGCACAAATGGGACATTAGGACTGTCCCATTTGGTGGATTTCTCCTCTTCCTCCCTCCTCTTTTTCTTAAAGGCAATGGATGCAGTGTTGCCATAGCCTGACAACCCAGGCAAGCCCAACCCTACACCGTACAGACATGGCTGCCAGCAGATAGAAATGTTTCCTGTTCTTGCTTCTATACAGCATTACCTAGTAGCCATTGACTGCAAAAGCATATCCTGTGAACGGCAGAATATTTCCTCTCGCACTGCAGAGTTGCTCAGCTCAAGCTATTTGGGGATTGAGAGAGTGCCCCGGAGCCCCACAGACCACATGAGGTGTCAAGGCAATGACTTTTGTTGCAAGAGAGAAAAATCATACCACTGACTCCGGAGTAAAAGCAGTGGCTGGAGGTAGGGAAGGAAGAATAGGAACCTAACAAGTCCTGAAGATCAAAATGTGAATGCTGTAATAAGAAAAGTCGATGTGCTTGTTTCACTCCCAATCCTCCAGACTGTCTTTTTCCTGAACCAGATTCAAATCAGGGGATGGGGGGGAGAGGAGATTTTCTGAAAGCAGCATCAATTTTAATCATATCCAGGAACTCATATGGATGCAGTGTGTTTTCCTCCCACCTACACACACAGGAGAAGTTACTTGGTGACTCTGAGCATTCAGATTAAAAGTCCTCACGCTGCCACCTGGTGAAGCCGTGGAAAGGCTGGGAAGAAAGAACAGTGACAACTGTTGGAACTTTATTCTTCTTTTCATGAGCTTTCTCAGATCTCCTAGTTTGGATATTATTTCCCATCCTGGTTTTTTTTTTCATTACTAGTATATAATTTGTTTACAGAGATTGCTTTTTGTTTATACCTTTTGATAATAGAATTGGGAATGCCCATAAGCATTAGGGCAATATTTTACAAGCTGAAACATGAACTAAAATATTGAACTGCTAGGCGAGGTGGCTCTCGCCTATAATCCTAGTCACTCAGGAGGCTGAGATCTGAGGATCAAGGTTCAAAGCCAGTCCGGACACAAAAGGATCTGATCTCCAGTTAACCTCTAGAAAATGGGGCTTGGTTCAAGGGTGGGGCAGTAGCCTTGAGCTGAAGAGGTCAGGGACACCGCCCAGACCCAGGGATAGGGTGGTAGCCTTGAGTTGAAAAGCTCAGCGACAGTGCCCTAGCCAAGTTCAAGCCCCATGATCCCCCTTCCTCCCCCCCCACAAAAAAAACATTGAACTAAAAAGGTGGATGAGTGTACAGAGACAAAAATCTACAACTATCATAACATATGGAGGAAAGGGTAAGAGCTATGGTCCAATGTACTCCTGACATGAAACCTCAAACAGGACCAGCCAGTTGTAATGTGCGCAAGACACATTGCACAAGGAAGATGTCGCAGGGAATGTATGTGTCTGTGTGTTGCAAAGCAGCTTCAGCTAGGGAATTCAATCCCAAAGGAAGCTCTGAAGTCTTTCCGTTCAAAGTGCCCAGAGTTCAAAGAAGCAGGCCCAAAGAAGCAAAATGACTCACCTGCTTTGTGGCAGAATGAGAGCTATAACTAATTGATTGACTACTTCATATACTTACAATGCTACATAAATGCCAATATAATTGTTTCCATAGGCTATGTGTTGTATTGTAATTTTCACATACAGTCTTTCAAGACAATTCTGCCCAACAGTTAGTTCATATGTGAGCAAACTGAGCTTGAAAGGGTTCAAGCCTTTGCTCAGGATCACACAATGAGTGACGGAGCCTCTCCTCCCAGCATTCAAACCTTTGAAGATGTTGGATCCACATACCCATGTGCTGGGGAAACTCCAGTTCATCTTGAGAATCGCTCCCGTCTTCCACGAGGCCTCTCCGCTTCCATCCTCCCACTCTACTGACCTTGCCTCGGTTTGTGCATCTTTGCGTCTTCACCAGGTTCTGTCACCCAGGGCTTGGCATTCGGCGCGTCCCCCTCCACTTTCCCATGGGTGAGTGCATGCAACCCTGGAATCATTTCCTTCTTGTGGGGCAAGCCCCCTGCCGAGGCTGGCCAGCACACACAGAGGAGGCCACAGTGCCCCACAGCTGCCTGGGCCTTTGGATTCCAGCCAAGCTCTCCAGCACCCAGCAGCTGAGCTCACACTTCTGCGGTCATCCACCCGGGCTGTGCTCATGGAGGGACATGGGCTGGTCTGTCTCATTCGCCCAGCCCCCACCCCGCCCAGAGTTACTAGAAGCTAACTAAAGCCCACCCCACTTTCTTCTGCTGAAACCTCTTCTTTCTTTCTTCCTGCCTCCTGTACTCAAAACCATGTGGTCAAAGGTCAGCCATTCCTATCTGTGTCCACCCTGGAAGGGACAATGCCCCCCAGAGAAAGGGTTCTTGGGAGGGCAGGTCACCACCTCTACCACAGGTATCTCAGCTCTGTTGGGATAGTCTGCCCCACATGCCTTCGGAGCTCAGAGAGTCGTCCTGATCAGAGGATTTTCCTAATCCTGATTCCAGGGAGTCCCCAGGTAGCATGCTTCTAATACCATGCTTTCACTAACAAAACCAGACAGCTAATAAAAGCAACTTAGAGTTCAACTTATGTCTGTGGAGCTTTGTTTTTTAAGTCCAGGCACTGGCAGCTCACACCTGTAATCCTAGCTGCTCAGGAGACTGAGATCTGAAGAGTGGTTCAAAGCCAGCCAGAGCAAGAAAGTCTGTAAGACTCATCTCTAATTAACCACCAGAAAACCAGAAGTGGTGCTGTGGTTCAAGGTGGTAGAGAGCCTACCTTGAACAAAAAAGCTCTGGGACAGCATCCAGTCCCTGAATTCAAACCCTATGACTGGGGGAAAATATAAGATTTTTAAAAAGTTATCTGTTTTTGGATTTCAAAAGAACTTAGTGTCGTTACTCTCAGTAGTGATAAATCATCTCCAGCAGATTTGCAGCAAATATTGAAATGCCTACTTCCATCAGTACTGTGGAAATTGAATGCCCCTGAGAACATTAAATTCTTATATTAGTGTCTCACCAATTTGGTCAACTATTGAAATACAATGAAGATATTTATACTGAAACTACCAAAAGTACAATTGACTCCTTTTTTTCAATAATGCAGAATACACTTCAAAACCTATTAATTCTCCCATTTATCATGTTTATCATTAATATTACAAAATTCTACTAATTTTTTTAAGTTCTCATTTATTCAGTGGCTACATAAACCAGCCTTGGTTTCATCTATCTAATGAACATTGTTTCACTTAATCAGAATCCTTAGTATTGTCCCCAGTCAGAGAGGCAGAAACTGAATTCAAGTCCACTATCCTAAATTTTTGCAGGCTGGCAATAGTGGCATAAGGGTTAACGAAATCCAGTCTGTCTCATACCATACAATCCAACTCTAGCTCCTTAGACTCCACTAAGGTTGTGGGCAAACCTATGCCAATCCGGAGATATCGTTAAACAGTGACTGTTTTCCTGTTGGGGAGTTGTGGTTTTGTTTTAGTAAATCTTTATCCGATATGAAGAATCTCTCTGTGTCTCATTCATTTTACCACTTGTCTCTCACCTCTACTTTTCCAAAGAACTGTGATATCAACATTCTGGTCTTTTTTTAAAAAAAAATGACAAGTCTGGCTATGTATATCAGGTTGGTCTTGAACTCATAGCACTCCTGCTTTTGCATCCCCAGGGCTGGGATTATAGATGTGAACCAGCACACCTGGCTCCTTCAGGATTTTCAAGAGACGAGGTGGCAGTCATGTACTGGAGAGAGCACGTGCAGAGTCAAAGGTATCTTCCTAGAATCTCACATATCTAACAAATATCCACTAAGAAAAAAACAAAGCCCCTGAAATGAAACTCATTCCATAGGCCCATACATTTAGCATTAACCCGAAAAACAGGAACTAGGGCTGGGAGTTTAGTCTAGTGGTAGAGTGCTCACCTAGCATGCAGGAAGACCTGAGTTTGATTTCTTGGTACCACATACATAGAAAAGCTGGAAGTGGCACTGTGGCTCAAGGAGAGGGCAGTAGCCTTGAGCCAGAGAGCTCTGAGACAGCACCCAGGCCACGGGATAGGTAGCCTTGAGCTGAAGAGCTCAGGGACAGCACCCAGACCCAGAGTTCAAGTCCCACAACCAGGAAAAAAAGAAAAAAAGGAACTGTATTGCCATAAATAAAAAGCTCAACCATGGCAGTAATTGGAAATACAAATTGAAGAACATGAGACTTTTGGCTATCAGATTAGTAAAAATCTCATAAATAATAATGCTACCGGCTGAAGAAAGCCTTAAAAATGTTCATTCTTTGAACTCCCAATTTCTCTGGGAGCTCAAATCCAAATAAACTCTGAAACTTTAAAAATATTTGGTTCATGAAATTATTTAGTCGAACAATATTTATAGCTACATATGCAAACAAAACATGAAATAACCCAAAGGCACAATAACAGAGAAATAGTTAGGTAATTTGTGGTACATACACCTAAAATATTCAGAATAGAATAAAACGCTGGGCAACCCCATGAAAACTATTACTCTAAAATTCTGTGATTTAAATTTTTAAATGGAATATATATATATATATATCTGACATAAAAAAAGAACAGAAAGGAAATACATTGAAATCTTAATGGTAACTTTCTCTGATTGCATCATACTTCTTTTATTCTTATTTCATTATTTGATCTTTCTACATTTTATTTTTTTTAAGTCAAGCATCTGTGGCTCACCCCTATAAATCTAACTATTCAGGAGGCTGAGATGTGAGGATCGAGGTTCAAAACCAACCCAGGCAGGAAAGTCTGTGAGATTCTTACTAATACACTCAGAAGCCAGAAGTGGTGCTGTGGCTCAAATGGCAGAGCACTAGCCTTGAGTACAAAGAGGCTCAGGGACAGGGCCCAGGCCTGAATTCAAGCTCCAGGATTGGCAGAAATGAAAGAAAGAAAGAAAGAAAGAAAGAAAGAAAGAAAGAAAGAAAGAAAGAAAGAAAGAAAGAAAGGCAAGAAAGCCTTAAAACTATGTTTTAAGCACTTAAATAAGTGTGTTACTATGTTTGTGGTGGGAAAATGAATATAAAGAATATCATTTTAATTTCATATTTAGGAAAAATGCATGAAAATACAATTTTGAAAACTAGTTTTATTAGTCAAAAATTAATAACATACAATTTTTAACATGTACTTAGATGGGCGTACCTGAGTCAGGTTCTCTCTGAGACCTTTTCTCTTTGTTTAACAAAAACCTGCCCAGCATGGGTAGCACATGCCTGTTACCTCAAGCTCTGTGGGAGGCTAAGATTGGAAAGATTATGGTTCCAAGACAGCCCAGGCAGAAGTCTATGAGTCTTTGTCTCCATTAAGGAAGGCTAGATTCCAGCAGTAAGAGCCTATGATCGAAAGTAGGTGGATTACTGTTCAAGCATGTGCCTGATTGAGAAGCAGGAGCCAATCCTAAAAAAATAAACAGTGAAAAACAGGTCTGGAGGCATGGTGCAAGTGACAGAGCTCCAGCCTAGTAAGTACCGTCAACGTAAAGTACTTGCCCAAATCCCAGCACAGTCAGTGGCATTCAGGAACTGGCAGGGAGGTATTAGAAGCCTTTTCCCTATAGACTGGGGGCTATCTGCAGTGTGTCCATCGGTCCAACACCACCAGGCAGCCAAGAGTCACACTGAGGGACAGCGCTGACCAGGACCAGACAAGCGGGCACTCTGCGTTCTTCGGTTAGAAAGCAGGATTTCCACTGCTAAGGGAAAATGTTCTCCCACGATGTAGAGGATTGCAAGGAAAATGCCGCTAGCAAGACCAAAGTGTGCTAATCACCCAAGGCGGTTCAGGCCATTCTGGATGGGATTCATGTGGAGAGGGAAGAAAGGAAAGGGCCCTGAAAATGACAACGCATCGCTGGGAAACACCCAAGTGAAAACCATTCAAAACATCCCAAGATTTCTCACTTCTCAGCCACTGAGTTAACTGTGTCCCTGGCCCCAAGCCTCACATGGTCCCCAAACCCATCCTCCTCCTTCCCTGAGCCCTGAATCTCATGACCCCAAAAGAGCTTTGCTAGCCAGGGTTTACCCTGAGGGTTTCATCTAGTCTTTAGGGTGTCTCTGCTATGCTGACACTGGGGTAGGTCAATGTGCTTAAGAAATATGGCTATCATATAATGAGTGACTGTTGTCCTTAATGTACTGTGTTATCCCTCATCTCTTTTGCCATCTCATATTGTTACAATATTTCACCTTGTTATCTGATATATTTTATATGTGCTTAATTGGTTATTTAAAATTGGATAGGGAAGGGGGAAATCAAGATAAGTGGGGGGAGGGGTGGAGGGAAATGGGGACCATGACATGAGAAAGGGTATCAATGTATGTGAAGTAATGCACCTTCTATCTGGTGAATATAATGTAACCCTTCTATTAATCACAATAAAAATTATTTAAAAAAGAAAGAAGGAAAGAAAGAAAGAAAGAAAGAAAGAAAGAAAGAAAGAAAGAAAGAAAGATGGCTATCATTCCAGCACACCAAAGTGTGTTTCTGTCTGAAACGCAGAATTGTAGTCTCAGAGTGCGCATGCACACAGCATCCCCACATGTACATATAATGACACGGAGCTCACACCAGCTGTGTGACAACTTTATCTGATACTTCTAAAGTTGAACATCCACATACATAATGTGAAGGCACCTGACTCAGAGCACTGAAAATATTAAGCCATAGAAAGAACTTAACACATGTGCAGCTTATGAAACATGTGACCATGTTCAGACATTTGTGGCTAGGAAGCAGTGCAGATCAGGGTACTGGAATCAGGTGTCTAGGAAATCACCAGCAATGCACAGCTCATTGGCATGCTTTTTCCGTGTGTGTGTGTGTGTGTGTGTGTGTGTGTGTGTGTGTGCACGCGCGTGCGCGCGTGTGGGGGGGTGGGTGCGCGCGCACGCGCGTGCAGGTAGCAGGACTTGATCTCAGGACCTGGGTGCTGTCCCTTGGCTTTCACCACTCAAGGGTGGTGCTCTAGCACTTGCTGGCCTTTCTTGGGTGGCTAACTGGAGATGAGAGTCACTGCCTTTCCTGCCCATGCTGACTTTGAACTGTAATCCTGAGATCTCAGCCCCCTGAGTACCTAGGATAGCAGAGCCCCTGGCACCCAGCTTCATTAGAGGATCCGACCTCTCAGCAACTTATGTAAGGAGTCTAGACAAGCAAGCAGCCAAGTACTTTAGTCATGCTAGAAATAGGCCATTCGTGGAAGGTGAAGACAACTAGTTTAAAATGGAGCTGTTTCAGGCAAAGCAGACTCTGTGCTTCCCCTAGCAACATAGCACTTTCTGCAGTCACAGAAAATTCCTGAAGCCCGTGCCCCATGCTGTCGTAGCCTCATCTGAAGAAGGCGAGTGAGTTAACCAATTGACACTCTCTTCTACAACAGCAGCCCAGGCGAAATGACACATGAGAGGCCTATGGCATTCGTTTGCATCTTTATCAAGGTATTGTTTACATATAATAAAATGCACTCCTGTGCTAAGTCTACCAGGGAAGACATTTTAATAAGTATTTACACCATACAACCAGGGCCAAAATCAAACTATGGAACATTTTCATCATCTCAAAAAAAAAAATGTCTTCATGTCAGAGCCTGACATGGTGATACACACCATGTAATCGTAGCACTCACCCGGGAAGACTGTGACTTTGAGACGAATCAGGGCTATATAATGAGACAAGAAAGGAAGAAAGGATGAAGTGGGGGAGAGAGGGGGGAGAGGGGCAGAGAGAAAGAAAGAGAGGAAGGAAGGAAGGAAGGAAGGAAGGAAGGAAGGAAGGAAGGAAGGAAGGAAGGAAGGAAGGAAGGAAGGAAGGGAGGAAGGGAGGAAGGAAGTCAGGCAGGCAGGCTGGAAGGCTCTTCATCATTCTTGTGGCATGAATCAATAGCTCCTTCTCTTTGGGTAAGGAACCATTTGTTTATCCCCTTGCCTCTGATGGACACAGAAGCCTACTACAAGAAGGCTGTTGTACAAATCTTCTAGGTATGTTTTCACTATCACTGGGTAATCCTAGGAGCAGGTGAGATTGTATTTTAAATATATACTTAATTAGAAGAAACTGCCAAGACGGAGGCATGGTATTAAAAAAAATCGAAACCAGAAACCAAAATAACCCATCAAAAAGAGTTGAGGGCACGGGGCCGGGAGTTTGACCTAGTGGTTAAAGTGCTTGCCTAGCATGCATGAAGACCCGGGTTCGATTCCTCGGCACCACATACATAGAAAAAAGCTGGAAGTGGTGCTGAGGCTCAAGTGGTAGAGCTCTAGCCTTGAGAAAGTCCAAGGACAGTGCTCAGGCCCTGACCCTGAGCTCAAGCCCAGGACTGGCAAAAAAAAAAAAAGAGTTGGGGGCAGAGTTCAAGTGGTAGAGCACCAGGTGTGAGTAAGGAAATCAAGTGAACATAAGGCTCTGAGTTCAAACTCCAGAATCAGAGGAGAAAAACATGTGTTGGTGACAAAAGTATTATTTTTAAAAGAAGAAAAAGAAAATTTCAAGATGTTTATAAAGTGTGATATAGTCTTTATGCTCTCAGCAGCAGGACATGGAATTCCAGTTGTTTTCACATTCACACTTGTTGCCAGTCTATTTAACTTCAGCACTGCAGTTCATTAATAGAGTTTCAAAGCATTTTCATTCCCCTACTGACCACTGATGTTGAACTTTTCATACATGTATGTCACCTTTTGTCCACTGTCTTTTCAAATGCTTGTAAAATTAAGATGTCTCCTAAGTAAGTTACAGGAACTCTTTATAATTCTGAGTGCAAGTCCTTTATCCATGACTAAGAGCATAATGTATAAATATATAATAGTAAGAATAAATACTAGGTTTATAGAACTGGTTGTTATATGTGTTACCTAAGAAATTTTGCCTACTTTCAAATGACAAAGATTTCTCACTTGTAAGTTTTATAGTTTGGACTTTTACATTTAGATCAATGATTTATTTTGACTGATTATTTGTATGTGATAATGGATCAGAGTCAAAGTTTATTTTTTTTTGCCAGTCCTGGGCTTGAAGTCAAGGCCTGAGCACTGTTCTTAGACTTTCTCAAGGCTAGAGCTCCACCACTTGAGCCTCAGCACCACTTCCAGCTTTTTTTTTTCTATGTATGTGGTACCGAGGAATCGAACCCGGGTCTTTGTGCATGCTAGGCAAGCACTCTACCACTAGGCCAAACTCCTGGCCTCAAAGTTTATTTTTTTCCCATATGATTTCAAGTTATACCAGTACCATTTGTTGAAAAGACAATCTCCACTTCAATGACTGAGTTATCTTGGCATTTTTTTTTTGTCAAATACAGTTGTGTGTGTGTGTGTGTGTGTGTGTGTGTGCATTTATGAGCTCTCTTCTAGTCTATTCCAGTCTGTTCTATCTCATTGGTTCACATCAATACTTATGCTAATACTACAATCTATTGTTTATTGTAAGCCAATAGTAATGTTTAAAATTAAATTCTACAACTTGTATGTGTGTGTGCGCGCACATGTGCACACACACATTTATTGCATTGGGGTGTCAGTTTCTACCAAAAAGCCTGTGAGACTTTTATTTTGAATCAGCCAATCTTCTTGATTGAAAACTGACATTTTTACAACGCTGGATTTTCCAATCCATGAATGTGGTATGTCTCTATTTGTATATTAACAATTTCTCAGCAACACTTTTAGGTTTTCAGTAAAGTAGATTTTACACATATTTCCTTTTTGCCTCTAAGTATTCAGTGTTTTATGGAACTATAAATAGTTGACTATTGTTCACTGTTAATGTATAGAAATACAATTGATTTTTTAATTGACCTTGTTCCTGCAACCTTACAATTAATTCTAATAGCTTTTTTTGGGTCAATTCTTATGATTTTCTATATTCCCCATCATGCTGTCTGCTAGTAAGTATAGTGATACTTATTTCTTTACACTGAGGTGCCTTTGATTTCTTATTATCTTGTACTAACAACAAACTCTGGTTTGGAAAGGTAAGAGCAAATATCCTTGCTTTGTTCTTTATCTTACAAGGACAATATCCAGTCCTTCACCATTATGAATGCTGTTAAGCATAGAAAGTGCCCTTTTTTCCCTACTTATCTGGACTTGGAGGTTTTTAAATCCTGGGGGGGGGTGAAGTTTTTCCAAAAAATTTCACTCCATCTAATTAAACGTTTGCATGGTTGTCTACTTTATCCATCAAAATAGTAATTTGCATTGATTGCTTAATGTAAAATTGACCTTCTATTCCCAGGGGAAGCCCTAGTTATTATTAGTATTTGATGAAAGCTGCTAATATTCTGCTAAGGATGTTTGCATCTGTGTTACAGAACTGTAGTTCTGTTTGGGTTCTGATAATGCCTCTTCCTGCACATCAGTTTTCATCTTAAGAGGATATCAGTCTCACAAGAGAGAAGTTTGGTTAGTGGGGCCTTAGAGAGAGGAGAAAAGAAAATGAACACATTTGCAAAAAGAGGCAAGCAATAGATCTGAGACACATAAAGAAAAACTCTGGGGTGAACAAATGCAGCAGTGATGCTGAATAGACAACATGTGGAAAATGAACTTCTTGTAGGTGGGGGTGGGGGAAAAACTGGGAGACAGAAAAGGAAGAGGTGACAGTATCCAAAAAGAAATGTGCTCATTACCTGACTTACGTAACAGTAACTCCTTTGTACAACACCTTTATAGTAACAATAAAAAAGATTTAATTAAAAAAAAAAAGAAAAACCCTAATGGGTCTTACTGCAAGTTCAATCTGAATTAAAGGAACTTGTTTAATATCAAGATGATTTCACTGAAGTACAAAACGAAAACCACCATATAGAACAAGGGAGGCAGTGAGTGCCCCCAGCTCTGAGACAGTCAGGGGGCTTCAGTGAGACACACTACATTCTAAGGCCGAAATCTTGGACTGGAATCCAGGACACCAGAGGGAGGACAGGAAGTGGCCTGGAACTATGAAGGGAGGAGGTGGCAGAGCAGGGACAGGCCTGGCTGCGTACAGTCCACAAGGACTGACATGATGGAAAGAACTAAGTGGGCGTCTGGTGGCTCTGGTGGGTAGAATAGTAGGTGTCAGGTTCACCTGGAAGACCCAGTAACAACCACAGAAGCTCAGATTCACCCTGGAAATAGTAAGCATCCCTGTGCTTCCCTTCGCTGCCTGTGCTCAGAGGGACTGTGCAGCAGCTGGGCTGGGCAGATTTAGAGTAAAGGCACTGGGTCTGGTCTGTTGATTCTCATAACTTGTATCCCTTCCCTGTCCCACCTTATGTCTTACCTCTTGTCCCTTGAAAACAAGCCTTTCTGGGTAGCTTCTACTCTAGGAGGCAAAGGAAGAAAAATAGCGAAAAGCTTTTATAGCTGTGGTTACCAAATTCTAGGCCAAATGCTTGAGAAAGTTTTGATGATTATTTTGAAAATAGAACAAGTCTACTGATTTGAAGGTTTATCTTTTATAGCAAGAGTATACCCTTACTGTTATTTTTATTGTTATAAAATGTGTTTCCAGTTATAGGGTGGTGCCGACCATGGATAATCTTATGTCTTTATCCAGTAGAGTTCAGTGTTGGCAATCCTGTCTGAAAACCTTCCACTTTTAAATACAGTTTATTGCAATATAAATCCAAAGTCTTCAGAGGCCCACCAAGCAGGGTCATCATGGGGCCATCTTACCTGGATCCACTGCATTTATGCAGGTGTGTGTGTGTGTGTGTGTGTGTGTGTGTGTGTGTGTGTGTGTATGGTTTGGCGGGGGGGGGGGGGGGGAGAGGGTGTCTAGTTGCTTTACATCTAGGCATCAGCATGCTGGCCAAAAACCTAAAGCCAGGAATGGGTTACCAAGCTTACCAAGCTCTTATCAGACACTCAGAGCAAATCAATGTCTCATTCCATCTAAGGATATTGAAATTGTTTGTTTTCAAAATGGATGGTGGATTGAATGAACGCAAATGACTTTGTGATCCCTTTTTTCCTATTGTCCTTAGGTAGTGGTACAAAAGGGTTTCAATTCAACGTGTCAGTTTAGGACTGCAATGTATCTTAATTGATGTCTTCCTTTGCAGCATTCTCCCCCATCTCTGTCTACCTCACCCATCCTCTCAAGTTATCTGGTTCCTTTGTCACATACGTACATCTAATATTATAAGGGCCTTCTCTTTCCTCTCTTCATTTGTCTACCCCCTCCGCTTGACTTTCCCCTCTTCAATACTCACTCCAGCTTCTTGGTATTTATTTTGTTAAACCATAAGATAAGAGTTATGCCTTGGAATCTTCCCCTGCCCATACCAGAATTTCTTTTTTTTAACTTTCAGGCAACTGGGGGAGGCAGAAAGTCCTTGAGGCCTTCACTTACTAAGTCACAATTATTCTTGCCCTACAAAACTGTTAAAAGGTAATGTCATCAGAATGACATTTAATTGTTCTATAGAACATTCTAGTTGCCAACTTATCATCTCTACTTAAATGAAACATACTCAAGACTCAGTTTGAAAATACAAACTCAGGTTTCTGCTGAGTAGACTACCACAACCAGCTGAGGAAAAAGAGATCCACAATGAGAATTCTTTAAACACTCAGGCCAGTTCCACTCTGATACTGCAAGCAGCCGAAAAGCTACACAATGTGGCTTTTGTTCAAGTGGCAATTAGCAGAAATTATAGAACGGGGGCAGTGTCATTGTGCAAAGGATTCAGTCAAAGTAGACACAGACCGGTTTTCATTAGACCAGCCAAAAGCTGGAGAATGCTCTTAAAAAAAAATTAAGCAAGCTCTCAGTCTATTTGCTGCAGTTGTAACAATGCTGAGAAGTGTGCCTCTCCTGCCGGACGTAGTACCTGAGCACAGCCACTCTGGCAGGAGCTCTAAGTGTTGGCTCTTTGATTGACAAATGTATTCAAGGGGAAATTGCTGGTGCGATTTTATTCATTATTAGGAAAATGAAGGCGCAGAATCGTGCGCCAATGATAATAGTACCTCTGCTTATTTTATTTTACTTTACTTTTCAAGTATGCAGATCCATTTTGGTTCGCAGTGGGCAGGAGCGTGTGGAGGAGGAGATTGGAGTCATTAGAGGGCAGGAAGGAGGACTGGTGCACAGTGACTCCCAGGGTTTCTCGCTCGGGAGGAGCCAAGGGCTCGTCTGGTCAGCCACTGGTCAGAGTTCAGCCTTCCATGGCTGTTAGGAAAGAAACCAATGTCCTTGCCTAGCAGTCCCCTTTGGTGGACTTGAAGAAAACGGTCGAGTCCAGCCACCCCGAGGCATCTCCTAACTGTGCCTTTTGGGCGCTTCTTTCTGCTGTGGTCCCTGGTTGTCTCTCCCAAAACAGGAAAACTGGGTCTAACTGTAGGAAAGAAAAATATAGGCACTTCCTCACCACACTCAAGTGGAAGAAAACACTCTTGACTCCTCCAGCCCAACACAGCGGGGTCAACAAGGTCAATGTGCCCCCCACAAACTCTCCCGGTGTCTTAGGATGAGCTTCCCATTCTAGTGGACCTCAGTTCAGCACAGAATCATTTTCCCAACTGTCTCATGTGAGTATGTCTTGGGGGGGGAGACAGGAGCCCAGGCCCCGGAGCCCACTCTGCGCATTCTTCCCTGTGTGACAGAGAGAAGGCATCACAAGCTCCAGAGCCAGGTCCACTTCTGGGCTCCTAGAGTCCCCATTAACATAGTGGCCACAGCAGAGACCCAGCCAGCTGGTCACATCTAGAAACTAAACAAAGTTCTACTATTAACCTGAGGAAAAGTGGTGTCCCACATGGTTGGCTGGAAATTTGGGGACCCAGAGGACAAGATAACTCTGGGATCCTGAGAGCCCTTGACCCTTAAATACCCCATGGCAGAAGATGGCTTCCCCAGGTCTACGCTGGCCTTCCATGAGAACCTGGTGGACATCTATTACAGATGGAAACATCCCATCTCCGGAATGATCATTTAAAATTCAAATGCAAAATATTAACTCTACAAAGCCTTTTAGAGCAGTCTTCCCCAGACTGCTGTCCTTAAGGTGCTATGTTATCTCTCGTCTCTTTTGCTATTCCTTTGTTATCTCATATTGTCACAATATCTCACTTTGTTATCTGATATATTGGATACATTTGTATTTGGTTACTTGAAATTGGACAGGGAAGGGGGGAAAACCAAGAGGGGGTTGGGGGGTAGGGTAATGGGGACCAAGACATGTGGAAGGGTATCAATGTATGTGAATTAATGCACCTTCTATCTGGCAAATATCATGTAACCCTTTTATTAAATACAATAAAAAATATAAAATAAAAAAAACCCATGTATCTTTTTAAATCAAACTTCTTTGATCTCTCTTTTTTTTTTTTTTTTTGCCAGTCCTGGGGCTTGAATTCAGGGCCTGAGCACTGTCTTTGGACTTTCCTCAAGGTTAGCGCTCTACCACTTGAGCCACAGCACCATTTCTGGCTTTTCTATGTATGTGGGGGCCTTTGTGCATGTTAGGCAAGCACTCTACCACTAGGCCAAAGTCCTGGCCTCTGGTCTCAACTTTTTAAATGGCTGATTCCACTGTGAAGCGTTTGAGTTTTGGAACCAAACAGATCTGTGTTTGAAGCTTAGTCTCACTTCTTACTTCGCTGGGTGGCCTCAGACAAATCTCTTGAACCTCTTGCCGTAATTCCCTCATCTGTGAACTGGGACCCCACCATGAGGGCTGACGGAGAGTTGGTGAGAATTAACTGAGATGCTCCTTACAAAGCAACTGGCAGTCTAAGCTCACAATATTAGACATAATTTTGGAATCACTTTAATTCCTTCTATTAAATCAGATTTTATACCTTAGGTCTTCGGATTAATTGGCAATGTTTTTTTATAGGCGGTTTAGATAGAAGAATCTAGCCTTTTTTTGTGGTTCATAGAGAAGAGTTATAATCCCATAATCCCACAGCCAAAACATCCTTGGCCAAGCTTCCAGAATCCCAGAATCCTCCTGTCTTCCCTCCCGACCCCATCTCCTTGGGTCTGGGACCTCATTCTGATCAAGTCCCCATCAGTTCCTGAGCCTCTTGCAACCTTTGAAGCAAATTCACATTGCTTTCCTCCTTATCAGGGTCAGCTCCCTTTCCCAAGGACAGAAAGACAGATCACAGACTTGGACAAAAATCATTCTAGCCTGCATCCAGATTCATCCCTTCCTATTCCAAGAATGTCTTCAGGTGCCCTGCACAGATCAAGTATCACCGTCCACCTCTGCAAAAAGCCCTGCATAGGGGTGGGAAAGGACACTCTGCAGGAGGGAGGCCAAGTGTTTGAGATAAAACTTGAACTTAAGGCCTTGTCCCCCTGCTCTCTATCTTGGGTTTTACTCCCTCTTCAAAATGGAAGACATGATTTTGCTGCACACAAGTCTTCAGAAATGAGATGACCCACCTCTCTAGGGATGCACCGTCTCAAAGCATGAAGTCTGCTGGCCAATAAATGCAAAGACGTTTTGACAGGTCAGTGAAGGATGAGTGCTTGGCAGGAGAGATGCATTCACAGTGTTTCTGTTGTGATTCACAGGGACGGACCATCACGTTTAACGGCAGCAATCTACCCACCACCTGAGTCTGCTACCTGAAAATGTTTACCAGGTCCCATTCATGAAATTCACTATATGTGTGAAAAACAAATAGGCTCACACTCTTGACTTCACAGCTCACCATTCCTAATGGCCCAGGGAATCCGGAAATTAATCTCAGGAGAATTGACCCCTTTGGGACCAGTCTGAAGTCACAGTCAGAGGCTGTTAGATCTCGTCTGGTGTTATGGACGGATAATGTGGCAATGGTGGAAGGCCCTGATATAACACACGTGAAGTGTCTGGATGGTGCCTGGACACAGAGTAGACACTGGGCCCAGGAAGCCATCCTGCCATCATCTCCATGGTTATCGCTCGTGCTGGATGGCCCTTGCCCTCAGCCTCACCTCTGCAGGCCCCATTTACATAGCTGCCTGCCAGCGGTGGCCATCTGTTTCCAGCATTCTTCAGTAGCAGAGAATTCTTGCCTGTGGTACAGTCATGGTAATGATTCAGACACTACCCTAAACAGATTGCAAATGTTTCCTCAATGGAAAAAAGGATACACTATAAAATCAAATGCTTCCTGAAGGGGTTGCAGATTTTCTTTCTCATAGTCATTCATGTTTTTAACCATTTAGGATACAAGAGTAATGCATCTCCCTCCCCCCCCCCCCACACACAATTATGACTAAGTTCCCTTCCAGATAGAAAGGACTAGGTTTTAAGACAATCACAACCACCAGTGTTTGCGAATTTCACAATCTCAGGGATACCTCAGTCAATGCCTTGGCTTTCAGGACACAGGACAGTGCAGATGAATCACAGGCCTTCAGATCCATAGCTGGTTGTCCTTTGTTCCTTACTGTGCTGCCTGGAAAGGACGGGAGTTCGAAGCCAGCCTGGATGGAAAAGTCCATGGGACTCTTCTCTCCAATTAACCACAGTAAAGCCAGAGGTGAGAAAAAAAAAAAACCTAAAGGACCAGTACACAGACCCTGAGTTCAAGCCCCAGGATCGGCATACACACACACATACACACACACACACACACACACACACACACACACACACACGTCTCTGAATGTTTAGAGCACTGCCTACAATTGGCTATAGTTGAACATTTACCAAATGGGAGGGGGTGTTGCAGGCATCTGACTTTCTAGACAGCCTATGTGTCGGATGGAAGCTCAACCAGGAGGGCATCTGGAGAGACACTGCATTCCTCTATCTACTCAAGTGGGAGGACTTCCACAAGATGCCAGGCTGAGGGGCCAGGTATGTATAGAAATTGACCACAGTCTACAAGTACTGGGATAATTCACGCTAGAAATGTATTATCTGAAATGCACACTGGACTGAGCGTTCTGTATTTTACCCAGTAGAGGCAGGATTAAGTCTGCAAAAAGTATTAGGAATATGGCGTGGGATGGGCATTCCCTCCCACTCACTAGGTAACGGAAGGCTGGATGAGACAATCCTGTTCATCACTGAATATATTGCCTGCCACAGAATGACCATCATAGACTGGCAGGTGGTGGCACTGAATATTATGACTGTGTTTGCCCACCCTGCGCCTCTCCACCTATCAGTCCCTCCCACCTCCCTTGACTTCTCCTCCTCCTGGCAAAGCATGCTTCAGCTTCTGGCTTTTCATTTTGTCAAACTGTAATTAGTGGTTTGAAGAAGACACATCATTGTTATCTTCCTCTCTCTCTCTCTCTCTCTCTCTCTCTCTCTCTCTCTCTCTCTCTCTCTCTCTCCCTTGCTATATATATATATAATATTTTAGACAGATCGTTTATGTGTCTAGGCATATAATATTCTCGTGTCCAAAATTTAAATCTAACTTCAACATAGGAGAGAAAGCACAAGCCCTTTGTCTCTCCGAGCCTGACTTACTTCCTTGAACTGATGATGCGTTCTTGCCTATTATTGCTATGTGAACTTGCTTTGGATGACCAACCATTTTGAGAACTACTAGTCAGACATTTTGTAGAAGGCCCCTCATCTCGAGTTCCCTTGAGGTTTTGAGGAGAGGATGGTAAAGTATGTGTTACCAAGGGCCCACAATGCCAGTAGGAAATCATGGTTCATGCTAACCCCCAGCTGTTAACATCTAAACTCCACCAGACAGCCACCTCTTCACTTACAAATGGAGAGGCTCAGGTCTACTCTGTTGAAACCAGAGACCAGGCCTGAGGACATGGAGACGTCAGGACGGGCCCAGGTCGCTGTACATTTGCCACCCTGAGGTTGGCCTCTGCCAATCTATCTTAGTGCATTCGAGACAGATCTACAAGGCAGGGCATCGAGACAAATCTCTGCCTTGTCGATTCATTGTTCCTGAGAGAATGCCACAATTCACAAATGCTGATTTTGATTAAAATAATCAAGATGATTTCCTACTTCTAAAATACTGACAAAATAGCTTTTTTATCTATGTAGACAAAAAACTGAGTGAGGATTATTTAAATCAAGATTATGTACAACACGCATCCTAATTACTACACGATTACCTAGCTAAAAAGTGGATATTAGTGAATGTTGTTTTGTGCTGGCAGTCAAATCCAAATTAATAGCATTCTAGGCTGATGTGGATCACAGATAAAATGAAATTAATGTGACTCTGAGCCAGCTCTGTTTATAAGCAAAGCCTAAGTACAAAAGAGAAAAGAAACAATTTAAGATGCAAAAATATGCCCCTGAATACAAGCCAAACATGGATTTTTAATTAAAGCAGCAAGAATTTTTTTTTCCTACCAACTGTTCTTTTTGGGTGTTAGCGGGAGGGAGGTGACAATCTGAGATTCTGAAGACACCAAAAGGTGGAAAACTTTAGGAATGGATTTTTTTCAATCTTCAACCAAAGACATTGTAGTGGACAGGAGATATGAGCTCCCTGCCCCCCTTGCCAAAGACTCCCCTGTAAGCCAAGATGGAAGAACCTTAGGAGGAAAAGAATGACTGTGTTTATTTTGAGACATTTTGCCTGAGGCCTCTATGAAAAGCACAGAGTAATCATAAGTTGTCTGGTTTCTCCACAACCCCTGTGCCTTGGAGGAGAGAATCAGCTGGCCCAGTGACCCACAGGCCCAGGAAAACCCACATCTCAGGGGCCCTGACAGTGCCTTCATTCTCCATTCTCTAGGAATGCTGGCAGTGACCTCCGTGGCACGGTCCAGGGACCCTGCCAAGGCTGTGGGGTGATCTGAAGGTGATCACCTCGGTGTGGAACTAGCTGTTCTGGCTCATGACACAGTGGAGCTGACTTTAAAGGCAGCCAAGTCCACCTGCTGCATCTCAGTCCCCTCTCTGTAAAATGGGGATACATCTTGGTCACAGGGTAACTTACCTGGATGAGAGAGCCTGGCAGGGAGCAGTCTTGGGGCAAAGTAGCTCAGCAACAATCAGACTCTTCGATTGCCAGAACTGGAAATGCCTTTTGGAGACCACTGGCCCAACTTCTTTCTTCACTAGTCGAGGGAAGGGTTTGCAGTTACCCTAACACTGGAGGAATGAAGTAGAACCCAGCTCTCCTAACGCTACCTGCCCTCCCTGCTCTGGCCAAAGCCCATTTATTCTGTTGTCGTCTAATTCCCAGGCTTAGGCCTCCAGCTTCCGATCCTGCCTAATCACAGCTTTCCTGCAGGCCACAGTGCCCCACTCCCTGATTCAAGAGTTTAACAAGTATTTATTGCGCTCCCTCGGGCTCTCATTCTTAAGCATACACTGGAAAGGAATAAAAGAGAAATAAGAACCATTTCAACCAATGAAAAAAAAAAAAACTCCTGCCCTGTCATGACTCTGCCTGTCCAGGAGCAAGTTACTAACATGTCTTCACATGAAAAAGTGAAGTGTAGAGAAATCCAGAGAATCCCGTGTCCAGGAGATCCACCCCCCACACACACCCCCACATGAGTCTGCATCAGCCGTCACTAGTGGCTGTCATTGCTGCCTTCGTCAGGGTTCCCATCATAACTTTTGGCTAAGTCACCCCCTCCCTCATCCCAGCCAGATCAATCACCAGCCCCACAGGGCTTTCTTGTCCAGTTCAGTCAAAAAAAGACCACCATGTGCACTCCCTAGCTTAGTCTTGGAGCCCCGGTATGATGTGGCCTAAGGGCCCCTGACTCCAAGGCCCCCAGTGAGCACATCTATCCTATGACCTTTCACCCCAGCTACAAATGCTCAAATCACTTCCCACCACACACCTTCTCTGCAAGGACAGTGAAGAATTTTCTACTCCTGCATCTTTTGGGGGGGGGGAAGAGGGGGTCATGGGGCTTGAACTCTGGCCTGGGCGCTGTCCCTGAGCTCTTCAGCTCAAGGCTACTGCCCTACCCTTGAGCCACAGCCCCACTTTCTGTTTTCTAGTGGTTAATTGGAGATAAGTTTCATGGGCTTCAGTGCCCAGGCTGGCTTTGAACCACGATCCTCAGATCTCAGCCTACTGAGTAGCTAGGATGACAGGCGTGAGCCACCGCGCCCAGCTTACTCCCTGCTTGCTCCTGCATCTTCATACCCCAGACTGTTCAGCCCCATGCTAGGTGCCTAGAGGAAAGCTGTTTTGTCCCCTCATGGCTCTGAGTCCTACGAGGGACTCCAGCAGGGCAGGAACTCCCTCGGGTCCCTGCGTGCAGTGAGATTGTCCAGCAGGGCTTATCTGCCCAGGACACTCAGGCCCTGATGGTCCAGATCATTGTAGCTGGGATTCCAGACTCTTCTCCGCAAGCTGTGACCAGAGGCAAGTCTGTGGTGTTCTTCCTGATCTTGCAGAATATCCAGACTGGTTCCTGGAGGTGGTGAAGTGACCTCAGCCACTCCAGGTCTGACACCTGGGTCTGACCCCTTGACTGAGTCGTCTGTCCACCTGCAAGGATACCCAGGGCCCGCTGTCTCCTCAGGAGCAAATCCAACACCATGTGTTTTTCTCATGCTAAGTGATTTCTCTTTTCAAGTGGGAGAGCTGGCAACAGGCTGGCAGTACCCCACCTACGGGGCCTCCAGACAGATGTCACCATCACCAAACCCCCTGAGCAGCACTCACTCTCAAGACTTCCGCAAGCAGGGCGCTCGCTCCATCTTGTGAAGGGACATGCAAGGACTCACACTGCTGCACACACACAGGACGTGCACTGTGTCTGCAAAAGAGCCCTGAAAACAGTGGTGGTGGTGGTGGTCAGGACAATGAAGTTTTGGTATTGACTACATCCAGATAATCAGATGCAAGGCAGAGAGAATGACAGGCAGACGCCCTGGCCTGAGAAGAAAATGTATGCTTCAGAGAAAGTTAAAAAATAAATCAAAAGCATTCGAAGAAAGTAAGTAAAGACATTCCTCCACTCCTGCAGACAGGGGATGACTGAGCATATGGCCACACTTAGCACAAAACCAGCCACATCCTCCTGCAGTTTCCTCCCAGTCCTCGGTCATTGGAAGTCCTTGGAAGTCAGGGTCCTCCACGCAGAAGCTGATGCTAAAAAGTGCTCCCTGGCTGAGCTCCTCTTCCCCCTGAATCTCACAGCCCTTGCCGCTTCCGTCTCTCTCTCTGCAGACAGGCTAGATAGCACCACCATGGAAGCTGGCACCTACTGTCTTGCCTCTCTCAGTGGACACTAAATGGGGTATGAAGAACAATCTGGCTAGCACGATGCAGCCCTCTGGGCCTGGCCTCACAGCTCTGTGTTCTGCGTTATGGGAAGACTGAACACTGCATGGGATGAGATTTTAACTTGCAGGCTTATTCACAGATAACTTAGTAGATCCCATCCACTCATGGTCAGCATCAAAACAGAAGACCTTTCGTTTCTACATGCTGCATTTGTGGCCTGGCCTGTCTGTACACTTCTTGGCTGATTCTTCTTCAATCAGGCTTTTTCTACTGAGTTTCCAAAAGAAAATTTGCATGGTTTTATTTTTTAAAAGAAGAAAATGTGAATAGGTAATATATACATATGTATAAATATGAATGAGGCACCATACACATAGATGTAGTACGCACATATACGTGTGTTCTTTTATATGTAAGCATAGGTATGTATATGTATAAACATCTATGTATGTGTATGTATGTATGAGAATATATACATACACAAATATGTGTGTGAATATCATCAGACAATAAAGCTGAAAGACCAATACATATCCCAAATGATAAATTATCCCTTTGGTGGTCTTCACTTAAGGGTTTTTCTTTTCATTCTTCTTTGTTTTGGTGGTTGGCTTGTTTTATTTTGGTTTTTATGCTTTCAACTCAGAGCCTTTGCACTGGGTCAGTGCTCTACCACTGAGTCACACAACATTCTCTTTTTGGTAATTTTTCCGATGTAGTCTCACATACTTGGGGGAGCGGGGGACCCAGCCTCAGACCATGAGCATCGATGTCTGGCTTCTATAGCTGGGAATACAAGCATACATTATCAGACCTGATTTTTCCTTTTTCCTTTTTGAAAAAGAACTTACGATCCTCCTACCTCAGTTTCCTAAGTGCTGGGATGATAGATGTATACCACCATGACTTGTGAGGGTTTCCTGCTGTTTGCTTGCTCATTAAAAAAAAAAAAAACAACTTATTCTGTTATCACCTGCCTATAGGACCAGAGCAGCATCTATGCCTCGCTGTTCAATGTGACCAAGGCAGCCGTTTAAAATTCCAAATGGTTTAGACACAGAGCAAGTATTCCTGGCTTTCTGAAGAATCTGTGGTTAGCCCCAACTTTTCTATAAGACAGCCCTGGTGGAGAGAAGACGTGCACGAGCTCATGAGCCACTGGATGAGGACTTCAAAGCCAGAGCCATTGCGGAGACTCCCACCGGTCCGCCTCTTCCTGCCACCATCCACCAACAACTCTAAGAACAAACTTAACTTTTCTAAACAAAAATAATTTCATCATTTTGTGTGGCATTAACACCCCACTACTTGGATATGTTGTCTATATTTTTCTTGTTGACATCCAACCAATTCAGAGCTAAAAATCCATCCTCCAGTTTTTCTGTGGGTCGTAAATCATAAAAAAGGTTATATTTTATGAAGGCTGAAGCTGAGAAGTAAACAGCATATTTATATCCAAAGAGTTTCATCCATTAAGCAGCAATGACAGGGCCCTGTGGGCCAGAATCTAGTTTTCTTACTTAAAAAGCTTAGTTCTTTTGTAGACTCCTGCAGGGACCTATAACAGTTGGAATTGGGTTTTTTATGCCTTTGAGGCCTCTGAATGAATGTTACACTTTCCCATTATTTTCTTTTTTCTTTTGAGAAAACTAGGCTACCTGCTTATTGCCTAAAACCTACACCCCATGATTGTGCTGTTGTAAAATCTGTCTTCTGCCTGTCCCTCCCTCATCTCACCAACATCCCCCCAACTTTGTTTCAACTCGGTGTCAAAAGGCAAGGTGAATGTATATTTACTGTGTGGGGAGGGCTCTCCATGATGCTTGGGGCTGATAAATAGTGTGCCCAAACAAAACTGTGTCCCTAGAGGTTGCCCAACAGCCTTGACCTCCTTTGCCTGACAAAAATAAAAATAAAAAAGTTTCCATCTTAATATCTCCCTTGCTCGAGCTCAAGAATGCCTTCAAGTCCCTGAGTATTTCAGGAGATGGTGCAGGGCAGAAATAAAAAAGGCTTAAGTCCAAATCTTGCATTTTATGTTCCTGCTCCCTATTCAAGTGGGTGGATGGTGGCCCCTTGGGCTATTAAAAGCAGGTGCACTCGCCCTGTATTGCCACTGGCATAATTTGTGGTCATGAATATACATCTCAGTCCATGGAGATGTGAATATGGATTTCACACCCCGAGTAGATCAGGCAAACAAGTCTAGCTCAGAGTCAGGAAAATGATCGCACTGAAACTAGCCAGATAATCACTAACAATTAAGAAAATGAAATCTCAGAGCCTCCATCCTTTTTCCACCCACTTCGAACATATATTTGTTCTTTTGATGTCCTGTGTGAATAGGGGTGCTTTATCTGACTGCTGATGGGCTAAACAATGCGTCCGAGTTGTAATATAGAACTCAATTTGCCAGGACTATCATCTGAAAGGCACAATTTATCGAACACTGCAGATGAAAGAAAGAGAGGGGGAAAAAATTTTAAAACTGACCACTTCTAAAATGAAGAAAATAGGGCAGTAAAGGGTATTGTAATCTACTTTAATCTTCCTTAATGTAGAAAAATATGAAATGCCATTAAATCTTCCTTTGAAATGGATGTGGTCGCATGGCTTGAACACCCAAATCTACTTAATGAATCTATTGTTAAGGCAAATAAACAGGAAAGAAGCAGTGAAGGAGTGATCTGGGCATTATATGACTAATTCAGAAGATGAAAGGCAGAAAAATTAAAGTTAAATTCACATAAATATTAGAGCTGAGAACAGTTGCGGGTGTAAAAAGAGAAGTCTGCATTTCCCTTCAGTAGGCAAGGACTGAGCGGACACTCTGCTCAGAAGCAATGTCGGCAAAGATGAAAGTGTTTCAGGGGGCCTAATAATTAACATTTAAAAAGGTTTCCTTCATAAAAAATGATCTGACAATAATAGCGGTTTAATCATTTGATTTGAAAAATTAAATTGATTGCGAGCGTTCATTTGTGGGGAAGTGGCGTTTACAGAATTTGGATGAACTTATCCAATCGGATCTTTACTTTAATCACTTGAAATGGAGACAGGACACAAAAGAAGAAAGCAGGATGCAGTGGAGTCTGGAAGGGCAGTCACCCATGCAATCCGGGTAACGTGTCCTCTTCATTAAGGCCCGAATCTCACCCACGGCACTCTAACCAGGTGGAGAGATGGGCTTCTTTAGGGCGTTTCTCTGGTGCTGGCATGCACCACCCAGGGGCAAAAATAGCTTCCTGTGTATCATGTCTTCTCTGAGAAATAAAGCAGACTCCCATCAAGCTAGTATAATGTAGAGGGGATCCATCTTAGATTATCAAGGATGCAAAGGCTTAATGCCTACGAACATTGAAAGCATTATAAATTATAATTTGTCTTCAAATCAGAGCATCTAAAAGTCTGTCTACAGAAATAGTTTAATGTGATCTTCACATCAGAGCTCCATTTCTCGGAAGAAACGGGTACCCATTTAAACTCTCTGGGGAGGAACAAGCAGCCGAACCCCTGAGCCCTGGCTCTGCCTGGGTCCCCGACCACGGTGTGTCTCCACACATACTGCGTCTGAACCAACAGTAGAGATGAATGTGAAGACAATGCGAAGGCCCAGCTAGGCCTAATATAGGATTCATGCGTAGGGACAGACCATGTGCCGCCATCAGGACTGCAAGAACTCACAGGGGATGAGAGACAATTTTCAGAAATGGGGAAGAGGATTCTAGAAGACACCCAGGCCTGCTTTTTCACATGAACAGAAAGGAGGAAAAGTAAAGATCATAAACTCAGATACCAGCTGCCTCTACTGACCTTACTCTCGTCTCTGATTTCTCTTCTGGAAGTTCAGGAATATTCAGGCCCTATTTGCTAGGGCAGCTGGGCAAGAAAATGAAGTGAGATAATACAGGGAGCACATCAAGCCCAGCGCCTGGCAGATAGCCAGAGTGTCTTGTGGAATCATCCTCCTGATTTCTGAGAATTGTCTCTCATCTACTTGAGTCCTGTTGCAGCCATGTTGGGGACACATGACCTGTCCCCGAGACCAGGGATGCTTATTCCCATGGCTGTTGGCTGTGAGCCTGATCTTGTCATCTGCCCCATTTTGTAGAGGAGGAATCTGGGCTGCAGGGAGGCGATGTGCACAGATAACTAGAGGTCGCCTCATCCTTGTTCAAGCTCCTGCTCTGTTGTGCTCCATGTCACCCCGTTCATTCACTCACAAACAGAGCCAGGGACAGCACAGCCCATGTCTTACCTAAAGGAAAGAAAAGGGGAACGGGTGAAGGGAGACCCTGGGGACAGTGAGAGTCACACCCTACCGTACGATGGCTACTCATGAAAACCAAGGCTACGTGCCATACCCGCAAGTCTTGTCCGTGCTGGCCACTTAGACTTGCCTCCTGCTCTAAGAGATTTCCAGAATGTTCTTCCCTTTCTGGGAGCAGTGTGAACCCTCTTAATTTCTAAACCATAGTATGTATCTGATGAGGTAAAGTCATTCCACAGGACCTGACACTGGGTAGGTTCCAATAAATAGTAGGCATGATGGTTTAGTAGGGAAGTCACCTACCTGTGGGGAGATGCATGTCTATGCTGGGGGTCAGAAGTGAAGCTCGAACCAGTCAGCAAGAGTCTTGGATTCTGAGACAACCAATAGTTTTGCCCTGGCCATTGGCCAACCCCAGGCTCATACCCTAATCTTGTCTAGGGAGCCTACATAATCATAGGTAGGGTTCTTCAAGCTTTTGCCAGAACCTCAGGCTCTTTCTTCTTGGTGCTGTTAACATGATATTCTAATGTCATTTCTACTTTCCAATGCAGAACACAAAGACACATGGCAGAGTCTTAACTGTTGTCGCAACCTGTTTGCAAGCGTACCTCAGAAAATGTTCTCTGGTTTTTGCTGTTTAGTGAATATTCTTACACTTCAAATAATAAGCTATGTTTGAAGCTACCATCTGCAGGCAGGGTTTATTCTCTGCTATAATCTCACCTGAAGTAGATGCCGAGACTATTGTAGATTACAGCTGTAACTCAAATTCAAAAGTCTGATGGTTTCATTGATTGATTTTGAAATATTGCTTGCTCACACTTCTAAATTTCTACTGCTAAAATGCTCTATTTTTTTAACCTGTCACATAGTCTCAACAAAATCCTACTTGAAAAAGACCAAAAAGCTCTTCTCAAAGTTGGCTGGTTTCAGCACGATAGCCTGGAAGAAGGCTAACATCTCCCCAAGGTGCCTGACAGGTAAAACGTCCTCCCCCTTCATCTCTCCTGACTTCCCAGCAGAGCTTATCCATCTGATGCCTGCCACCACTCACTGACCCCCTCCACACACACCCCTCAACATCACTGAGAGGGACCACTGTCCTCTGGTATTCCAAACTCTAGGCTCCAAACATGTGAGAAACAGAAGAAAAGAGGAAAGGAAATATGTCAAAACACTTCTCATGTTTCATGTCTGTGCTTTTCTGTGGACAGAGGGATTCTAGGTTTCTGCGCTTGAAGTTTTTCTTCATTTTCTTCTCCCTAAGTTTTCTAAAATCATTACAAATGGATGTTTCAGCCAGATATCTTTTCTGGATACTCAGGTAGTGTGTGTGTGTGTGTGTGTGTGTGTGTGTGTGTGTGTGTGTGTGTGTGTGTGTGTGTGTGTGTGTGTGTGGTGTGTCTGTGTGTCTGTGTGTCAGTTCTGGGGCTTGAACTCAGGGCCTGAGCGCTATCCCTGAGCTCTTTTGCTCAAGGCTAGTTCGTGTTCTACCACCGGAGCCCCAGCTCCACTTGCAGGTTTTGGTGGTGAATCTTATCAGGGCTGGCTTCACATTGTGATCCTCAGATCTCAATCTCCCGAGTAGTTATCATTACAGACGTGAACCACCAGTGTCTAGCTCATGTTATTAATTTTTTGACTGGAAAAGAAAATGAATCCTTTTTTTTTAATAATGAAGGCATATATGGTAACAGCCCCTCTCATGGGGACCCCAGCTCCTAAAGACCACAGGGGGCTGACAAGGGCTGTACATGCATGCAGCAGTGGGGAATGAGCGGGAGCCACACCTTTCACCAGGATGTACAAACTCAGAGCAGGAATGAGCGTGACTACAAACCAAAGTGAACACGGGGGCCCCTGGGCCCCTCAGACTCTGCACTGGGGTGTCAGGTGTGGGTGTGACGAGCCATAGCAAACAAACTTCTGGAGACCCAAGGAAAGCAGCAACGAATCACATCTTCCATAAGAAGGACCCTTTGAAGATTTTTGTGAAACCCAATTGTCATTGGCAAGCCTGTATTTTCATCTGGGAACTCTACTCCCCATCAGAGCTATCATGCACCATTTTGGAAGAGGGCTCTGCTCTGTCTGGTTGGACTGGGTTGCTTCTTTGTTGTCCACAGGGTATGGGCATTTGGGTTTAGTTAACACAGCCGTCTTCCATCTCCTCATGACAGAGCGGAGTGACAGCGGTGGTACCCTCCCTTCCAGCACCAGGCAGAGACCAGGTGACAATGGGAAATAATCCCAGGCAGAGAACATGGAACCTCAAGCAAGCAAACCAAACTGGAGAGGGAAAGGAGACTCTCATTTTGGGGAGGACGCAGGGACAGTGTGGCTGTGGTGGTTTACAGCACTGTTTTATGTATCTGGACAATGGATGGATGCCTACAATACGAACAGCTCCAATACACTAAAGCGAAGCAGTCAGCCCTCATAGATGGCTGATAGGATGAGAGCAGTCGTGCAGCATGCAACACTTCAGCCTCAGTAAGCCTGTCTCCCTTCTTAAATATAGGGCACAGCATCTCTCCCAGGGTTCATGAGAGGACTACATGAAATAATGCACCACAAGCCACTCAGGGCTGCCACTGTCCCTTCACTCAATGAGAGCTGTACTTAATCATCTTGAAAGAAAAAAAATAGATATATGTATGCGCAAGAAAAAAAGGGACAGATTCTACTTGAAATAAAAATATAAGAAATTGACATTCAAACTGTCATGGCGCATCATACTTTCAAGCTGGAAAAGGTTTGTAAGGATCTTGGTAACCACATTATTTGAAACTTGAAAGAATGCTCATAAATATTCAGCAAATAGAAAAATAGCTTGACAAGAGGAGCATGTTAAACATGCAAGCAATGGTTAAGCACAACACCATGCCTTTAATAAGAGAATGGTTAAATAAATCATTGAATTCTTGGGGGGGGACAGGGTCTTGCTATGCAGCCCACATTGGTACCAAATTTATGATCCTCCTACCTCAGCCTCTGACATCCATGTAGCTACCTTACCTGGGATTACAAGAGTATGCTACCACACCCAGTTAATGATGCGATCCATTAGGTTGGATGAGGTCACCTTAAATGATGTGTTTTGATTTAGAAGAACATTTGATGATGTGAAAAAAAAAACCCTAATGTGTTCAAGATACTCTGTGCAGTGCCCCGCCCCCTTGGGTTTGGAGGCAAGTAGAACGAAGGCTCAAGGAGATGCCACTGGGTAGGAAGTAGTTGTGGGGAATATTTATTTTCTGCTTTGTGCCTGTTTCTATTTTCCAAATTGCCTAGAAGGACCACATGGTTCCTTTGTAATAATAAATTATTGATTTTAAAAAAATCAATACTGAAAGTAAACATGGCTTGGAGAATATTCTAGAATATTTTGTATTTGTGCACATAACTATCATCTTCTCCTGCAGCTGCCCTGCTGGCCTCTCCTTCCTCTCCTCTTCCTCCTCCTTTCCTCTGCTCTCTCATCTCCCCTCCCTCCCCCCACCCCCAGAAGTGACATGGTGGGCAGGGTGGTTGTGCACTGCCAGTGCTCCATTTTTGCCCTCAAGGGGCATCTGAGGGAATAGCCTTCTGTTAGAACTTCTCCTCCTGCCCCTCACAAGCAGCCCCTTGCATCCTCATTGCTGGAAGCTCCCAGGCCATTTCCCCTAAACCTAGATCAGCAACCAGTGAGTCCATTCATGCAGTCCTCCTCCGCAGGAAAATGGAGGAGGCGCCATGATCCAGACATGCTCCTCGAGCTACCAGTTCCAGGTGGTGATTAACATAAAGATACAGGAGATCAGGGTTGTCACTGGGGTGAGCAGGTGGTACAATGATGGCTGGGGGAGGAGGGGAGGTCTGTGGACCTGGGCAGCAGTCTCTGAGAGCACCTAAAATTTGTACTCAGGAAAGAACATTCTAAACCAAGGGAACCCATCCAGCAGAGCCACATCCAGAAAAGCATGTTCCAAACCAAGGGAGCTGTGCATCGAAGCTACCACATTCAAGTTCATGGTACCACTAGGAGCAGAGCGGGATGGGAGTAGAAGGGACCGCAGACGTGACAATCCCCCCCCCCCCAGCCCACAGAAGCCTGGCTGTCACTCTCAAGGACAACCACTCCTGAGCTGTGGAAGGGGTGACAAGACCAGACCATCCCATCCCCCACCCCCATGGGGCATGTGTCATCTCAGCCACCCTTTCCTGTCATAGAGCTATGTGGGAGACGCTATCCCCAAATTCCAACCTCACTGCAGAACAAGCTAGAGTAGGACAAGATGGCTTCAGAAGACTTAACCCATTCCTTGCCTTGCTAAGCCCCGGTCAGGCTTTCTTCTTCCTGTCCTCTGGCCATCACATAGCAGCCTCCACCATGGGGGAAGAGCGAGTACATGGGACCATAGGCTGCTTGTGGCCCTGTCCAGGCTTGCCAGATGCCCCAGCCTGAGTGCCCACCTCACACAAAGGTATCTGACTAGAAGTGGCAGGCATTGATGTCCCTTTTCCCATCAGGTAGAAGCTGGGATTCTGGTGGACAAGGAAAGACCTCTCTCTATCCAACCATCAGGAGCTGAGCAGGAGGCCTGGGCACAGAGCATCCTGAGTCCAGGACAAAAAGTACCTCTGGCTGCTGACAGCAACTCAGAAAGGAAACAAAGCCCCGCCCATTAACACCTTGCTCTTGTCTGCTCTGGTTCTTTAAATCCGATTGTAATCTTCGCAGGCCTGATGGCCTGAAACAAAAGCCTCACCGACCCCTGGAAGATGACTTCCATGAAAGTAGAGCTCATTTCAGAAAATCAAAGCAAAGAAAAATATTGAATACAATTCAGAGGCATAATGCATTATTATGGGCTTTTATGGATTTTATGTATAATTTCATGTAAAGTTAAGAGGCAGAAGCGATCTCTTGCTTTCAGCTGTATTACCGGCCCAGCACCAAACAATGTTCCACATCTTATTACGCTCACAGTTGACACCCTATTAGAGAAATGTGCAGCTGTCTTACTCTGCTATTCATTTCCTCATTACTATTTTATAAATATATGATTAACAGTTATTGCAACTGCCTAATTCACATTTATTGCAAATGCAACCCCACAAATGAATGCTCAAAGCAAAGAGATGTGGTTTTAGAGTAATTTAAATTTTACAGTTCCATTTACCCTGCTTTTTAATTTACTGTATAATGACCCTATTAGAATAAAGCACATCTGGAAGTTCTTTGGGGAACATTTAATTTTCTGTGCCTTCAGTACTAACAGAACTTGTACCATAAAGCCCACAGATGCCTAGAAGACTGTACAAATTTCCACATTTTATGCCAAGATGCCAGTTAATTGTACAGACGAGACAATTACAGCGAAGCACCCAGCTAGGTTTCTCAGTGCTAAAAAATAAAGGCGCTGACCAGGGACCTCCCTCATTACAGAGTCTCCATATCAAAAACTTCAGATTTGTTTGTTTGGGTTTTTTTTTCCCATTTTAGGCAAGACAGAGACCTCCTCAGGCTGCACTTTCCCCAGTTTTTCCTTCCTTTTTTGTACATGGCTTTCTGTGGAACACTGCTCGCTCAGCACCATGCATGAGGGAAAGCCAGGAAGTTTTCAAAGCCGTGTGTCACCCAGGCCCAGCTTTGGCCCTGGCAGCCATGGAGCTATGGTTGATGCCAGCCTGCAGGATGCCACGGAGACGGCACCATCCTGACAACTTGAAATTGATTTGAATATCACATATAGACCACTGCAGCGGAACTCATGTAAGAGGAATAATGTGAATCCGTTGTCATTGATTAGCTAATTTATGTTCTACAACTAATCGAAGCACAAATCTCATTAGCCACAGGTCAGTAAGGCTCGGAGAGAAAAAGACAATCATTTTGGTAGCCTAGTTGGCTGTAAAGACACAATTAGAAGCCGAGCAGTTCTCTGAATTTCTCTACCTATCCTCCAGGGTCTCGAGCTGACTGTCTCCTCATGGTCCTGGGGCTACTGAAAAGAGAGCTTCAGATTTATGGTGTTTATATTCATCAACACCATCCAAGGTGTTTCTTTAATTTAATAGCAATTATGACTCTACCATTTCTAAATATACACTGCTTAGGACCAGTACATGCGCTAGGAATACACATGACCTTTTCTGTGTTTTAAGATTGGAAAAATGTGGGGATTTTCCCCATTGTAAGGGTCTGCACATTGAAATACAGGGAAGCCATTGCACAATCCAGTTAGCCTTTGCAATTACTATGTGCCTGCTCTTACCACAGATCATCTACTTCCTTGAGCCATGGCTCAAATCAATGTGGGCCAGAGATGTTTTTTAACCAATCTTAAATATGGAAGATGATGAAGGTATGCGAGAAGGAGGGAGAAGAATCCAGTTTTAACTTGAAAAGAAGAAGCAAGATACCTATGCTCATAACCTGACTTATGGAATTATAACTACTTGGTATAACTACTTAATAGTAATTATTCTGTCAGCCCTGGGGCTTGAACTCAGGGCCTGAAGTTGGGCTTTCTCAAGGCTAGAGTACTACCACTTGGGCCACAGCACCACTTCTGGCTTTTTCTGTATACGAGGTACTGAGAAATCAAACCTGGGTCTTCATGCATGCTAGGCAAGCACTCTTACCACTGGGCCAAACTCCCAGACCCAATAATAATAATTTTTGTCAGTTGTGGGGCTTGAATTCGGGGCCTGAGTGCTGTCCCTGAGGCTAGAGCTCTACTACTTGAGCCACAGCACCACGTCTAGCTTTTCTACGTATGTGGTGTCAAGGAATCGAACCTGGGTCTTCATGCATACTAGGCAAGCACTCTACCTCTAGGCCAAACTCCCAGCCCTGTCCCTGATTTTTTTGCTCAAAGCTAGCATCCTACCACTTTGCGTCTCAGAGCCACTTCTAGTTTTCTGGTGGTTAATTAAGAGATAACCCCCACAGACTTTCCTGCCTGGATTTGCTTCAAAGCATGGTCCTCAGATTTCAACCTCTTGAGTAGTTAGGATTACAGGCATGCGCCACCAGCACCCAGCCAATAGTCATTTTTATTATACTTTATTGTCGGGGTGATGTATAGAGGAGTTATATTCGTTGGGTAGTAGGTACATTACTTCTTGAATATTGATACCCCTTCCTATGTTTTTCTCCTACTTTGCCTCCCTAATAATTTTTTTTAAAGAAGCAAAATCCTTCACATTGATCAAGGTTTCTGGAATAAGCATTTCCTGCTAAGCCTTTTGTGTGTGTTTTCACATCTTAAAAAGCAGTTTCATGGTATCACACAAGAAGAAAAGCAAAGTCCCCCAGCCTTGTGCTCTGCTTGTGTCACCAATGATAGCAGATCAAACAGGGAACTTTTGCTAAATGACCAGGAACAGAACCCCAACTGGGATTCTCTGGATAAACAACTAAGAAAACCCCACACTGGACTCCAAATGTTTTCACTAACCCATTATTTCCAGGTCACTGCAATGTCATACTCCATCCATAAAAGGCACCAACATCCGCCTATAGGTACAAATTACCCAGGGTTAACCCATGTTCTGTGAAGGCAATGAGCTCCTTCCCTCATTCATTCATGGCCATTACTGAGTACAGCACAAAGTTAGTGTGGCCAGAGGAAAGAGGGGCAGTCAGGTGGGTATCGGAAGAAACAGTCGCCCACTAGGGCCTAGTCCTGATGCCATAGCAAAAAGGACCTTTCACACACACCCTAAAAGGGAGAGGATAGCTTAGATTTTAATTGTTTTATTTTACTTTTTCATGATGCTCTTGAACTCTGAGCATTCTAGAAGGATCTCCCCTCCACCTCTGCTGTCTCTGTCTATGCCTCAACCCCCCCCCCCCACCATTCATACCTTAGAAATCAAAACACTACCATCATTCTTTCTCAAAGTTCCATATCCTAATAGTGAGATAAGCAGGCCTGCTCGAGGCCAGCCCTCACAGGCCTCCCCACACACCCCCTCAGGTTTATGTCTTTATGACCAAGAGCTGACCAAACAAATACTAAAGTATCAGACATTTCATGGAAAGGAAAATCCCAAGTGAGCCTGGCTGACAGAGCTGGGTAACTCAGAAGACATGTGGCTCTGTTCTCCTAGCATGTCCACACCTGGAGTGTCATGATCTCCATGTGGCTAAAGGTGTGGACCTCACGAGGGCTTGGGGGTCCTGGAGAGGTCTGCCCTCCTGGATACTTTATTCTGCACTCCTGCTCTCCTTCCAGCCTGACCTGAGCCCCTGGAGGTGACATTGCCCGCCTGCCTGCCTGCCTGCCTGCCTGCCTGCCTTCTGAGAATCAGCCTCAATGTATAGCTGCAGTTTGTCCTGTCCTCTCCTTGTCCTTCCACCATGCCTAGGTTTGTTTTTTTCTTTCGTTTTGTTTTTCATTTTGCACGTGGTGAAACATATCAGATACAAAATAATCCCAACATGGCTGTGCCAACCTACCTGCTCCATCTTGACTCATCCTCTCTCCTTTTTGAGAGGGGCCCAAATTATGTGCTTATGTTCCTTTAGCTGAGTGATAACCTTTAGTGTTGTTGTGATTTGGGCTTTATGAAAATGACTGTTTGCTCTGGATGGTCTTCTGTACGTTGCTTTCCACCATTAGTATTTTGCTAGAAAAAAATTAAAGTATTGTTTGGCTAAGAACCACACCGTGTTTGCAGGTGGCTGCAGCTCACTGGCTTCCCCACGTGTAGAGTATTCCATTCCAAAGTGTATTTAGACACGCTCCTATCAGTAGACTTTGGTGTGATTGCAGTGTTGGGCTCTCATTCACAAAGTTGCCATATGCATTCCTATGAACACTCCAGCTACACAACAACAAGCGCTTCTCCAAGCTGCTGGGATGCAGGAAGCGTGTAGCCTGACAACAAAGCCAAGTCCCTACCCGGCAGTCCCCATTGCTCTTTTGCCTTTGAAAAGCATGGGAAATGCGTATTCCCTCTACCTTACCTATGCTCAATCCTTATGGTTGGTTGGTTTGTTTAGGTACCAGTATCAAGGCTTGAACTCATGACCTTGGTGCTATCCCTTAATATTTCACTCAAGCCTAGCACTCCATCACTTGAGCTGTGACTCCACTTCTGGCTTTTTGCTGGTTAATTGAAGATAAAAGTCTGTCCATGTGTTTCCATTATTTTTCTTAATTCTTCCCATTTGCCTATGTTTCCTATACTAACATGTTGATATACGTATTGTAAATATCTTGTCCAAGCTTTTGTTGAGAAAGTTCTGAATTTTAATGTAGTCTTGCTTGTCATTCTGCTTTGTCAAGAAGTAGATTGCACTTATGTTAATCTTTAAAATGTGTAAGTTTTGGGGAAAGCTTAGTGGTACACAACCATAATCACAGTTACTGGAGAAGCAGAGGATTCAAAGTCGAGGCTGGCTGGCATGGGTAAAAGCACAAGATCCTCTCTGAAAATAAAGAAAGAAGAAGCTGTCTCGTGGTATAATACAGATTGTGCCTTTCACAATGTCTGTGTATGGAATGAGGTCGATCCCATTTCACCTTGCCAACATGAGAACCATCCTGTCCACACTTCCAGTGGAGTAGGCAATACTGTCTCCAATGGAGTCCAGTGCAGGCCACGCCTCGATCTACCACAAAGACTTTATGGGAAGCTTTACATCCTGTCTGGACATTTTCTAGAGCAGGCCCCCTGCCCCATCCATGTATCAACAACTTACCTCGCTACTTTCATAATTTGTTTTCCAGAAGGGAAAAAAGGGAAGGGGGAAAACAGGATGACTGGGAGGGGGTGGAGAAAGGGGGACAAAAAACATGAGAAGAGGTATCAATGTTTGAGAAGTAATGCATCCACTACCTGATAAATGTAACTGTAAACCCCAACAATAAAATACAAAAAAAGAAAGTGTGAACTAGGTACTGGTGGCTCACGCCTATAATGTTAGCTACTCAGGAGGCTGGGATGTGAGGATCACAACTCCAGGCCAGCCCAGGCAGGAAAGGCCATGAGACTCTTTATCTCCAATAAACTGCTCAGAAAGCTAGCGGTGGTGCTGTGGCTCAAGTGACAGAGCTCTCGCCCTGAGCAAAAGAAGCTCAGGGTCAGTGCCCAGGCCCTGAGCTCAAGCCCCAGGTTCTGACAAAAAAAAAAAAAGCATAGTAGCTGATTTCTACCGGTACTGAGACTCTGACACGCATTATCCCGTTTCAACCACAAGAATCCTGCTAGGCAGAGATCTCTTTTTCTACCTTTGTTTATAAATAAGAAAACCAAAGATCAGAATGCTTTGGTGACTTGTCAATTCACACACCAATGAAGCAGTAAAGACATAAACCATACTGTAGTCTACCCGACTTCTGGGCCAGAGCCCTTCGGAGAGCCTGGACCTCCAGACTCGTGTTCAGAAGCTGTTGCCCAGTCCCCTCTCTGCAACGGTAGCTTAGTGTCTAGGCTGGGCCCTCACTTTCGGGCTTGAGCAAGTGGACCTGGGCCCTGTGAATTGCTCCCATTGTACACTACCCCAGGTGTAAGGTCAGTCCCCAGAACTGTCCTCTATTGAGCATTTCTACTTGTGAAGCATTTTCTGCTCAAACTGGATTGCGGTGGGGAGGGGCCTGGAGTAAAGTGGAAGGTATCCCACACAAGACTTCCTGCCTGAACCTTTTGCCAAGCAACTAGAAAAAAGGCCTGCAAGGGAAGCGTGCTCCCCTTTTCAGATGAGCTCTCGGTCCATAACCCCACACGCTGAGATCTGCCGGCTTTAATTATGTGGTTAAGGTGAAATATGTTTTATGGACAAAAGCAATGATAGATAGACGGGGATTTTTGTACAAAAGATTTCAGCTCATTTGAGACTTAACCATTTTTAAATTTAATAATTAAAAAAAAATCCACAATTGCAAAGGTCAGAACAAATTCCATTGCCTGTTGAGAGCTGCTAAGCCCCAGGCTACAGGATGGAAAATATGGAGGAGACAGCTGGACAAAGACGGGGCCCCGGGCAGGAATCCACTGTATCGATTGGCGCTTGGATCATTACCTGGCAAATGTGGACTTTGGTTTTGTAATGCTGTTTTGTAATGGTGGTGCTTTTCTATGGGTATCCGCAGTCTTCCTTTCCTTTGCCAACTGCTCGGTCTTTGACTGACCTTATTTGGCTAAAAAGTATCCTGAAACCCTACTGGAGAAATTAAAACACAAATTGAAAATACAAAAGTCTAATCTGGAATGTTCAGACAAAGTACCTGGTTTATCTTTCTAATAAACAATAAACCTAGTAAGAAATAGAGGCAGACTGAGACACCAGGATGGATGACCGTGCATGCATGTTCTGCCTGTTCTCTGGGCAAAGTAGGGCCATGCATCATGGAGAGATCCTGAGTCTGTTCTGGAAGATAACTAGATTGATTTGCACTCGGGCAGGTACCCAGCAACACAGCCCAAACCACAGAGACAGCCTGGCCAAGCCAAGTCATGGACACAGAGCTCCACTCGTGGACAGGATGATGAGCTCCTGCAGAGACGGGGACCCCTCCCCAAGGCCCAGGACTCTGAATGCAGGTCAGACCACAGCTGCCCTCACACCTACTTACCAATCCTTACTTAAATCCTAACCTGCACTAAAAGTTAAACCCAGATCTCTGACCACTGGGATAGGCCAGAGGCTCTAATAGGTGTTTGGGTCCAAGAGACGAGATTCTCAGAAAGCATTTAATTAAATCATGTAAAATATCACGCCATTAATAAAATGTGCTCTCCAACTGACCACCAGAAAGGGATGCTCCAAAACAAGGGGTTGGCTTTGTATATCTTCACATTCCAAGCTTAGGACAACACCTAGCACAGCACAGGTGACCGACTGATAGATATGAAAATACCAACTAATAGGTGGTGAAAGTACTTAGCAGTAAATGGATTAGTTATACAACAGCCACAAAAAGAAACGTACAGAGCTGCCACCATTTGCACAGTGTACCCAACGGCCTAGACATTCAGCACCCAATTGATAACGCAAGGGTTGTGTGCTCTGGTCCTCTGACACTCCCTCCATTCTTGCTACCCAGAAAGCTTCTTGGTCAGCTTTCAGTCCCATTAGCCATCTAATCAGGGGCCACATTTGACTCTCTATGAAACGTATTATTAAAAAGATAAATCAGTGGCTCAATCCAATGTGTTTCAAGGCACATGGCTGTAAATTACATTTCTCCAGATGTTCAGCAGGTCAGCACCAACCATTTCTACATAAAACAGATAAGTTCCTCACGCCTGATTTTCAGCTTCCCAAGGATGAGTTCTTGGCAGATGGCTGGGCAAATGAACGCTGAAGAAAAATTAAGGGCTGTCTGTATCTTTCAAATTGACATGGAGAGCAGTTGGGTTCTGCTAGAAACTAAGAATGACCACAAAATGTAATTATGATTGTAATGAGAATGGGTTAAGCTTAAACTATTTCTCATTTTCATTGCAGTCACTGCCACAAGATGGAGTGGAGATTAATGCCAGGCCATTTCCTGTGCTTGTTATACTCTTTGTCATTAGAATAAAACATCATGATTTGAGCATCTCATGTATACTAAGAAGGATGGCTGGGGAGGAGTGGCCAGATCTCCACGCTCTGCTGGGCCCCTCTGGGCTTGGCAGTTACTAAAGAAACCAGGGCTGACACATCAAAATGTAAGCCAGACCAAGACAGAAACATGGCAGGGAGCTGGAAGGGAAAGGAAGGAGACAAACAGTGGGGCCCACTCAAAGACAAGAGCCTCAGCTTTGAACCTTTGCCAGGCCTGGAGTGACTCATCCTACAGGTGGCCCTGAAGAGTGATAGAGGGCCCCCCATCAATCTAGCTACCAAGCAGGACTGGCTTTGGGAGAAGCTGAAGGGGACAGAGAAGAGAATGACTGAAGGCAGGAAGAGCAGCACTGTGCTCCAGCAGGGCACAATGTAGGCAACATGGAGGCTGGGGAAAGAATCCTCAGCCACAAGCTTTTAGTTGCTTGTGCTTTGGAGTTCACATCTATAAAACAAACCAGGGCTGAACCTCAGGTCACAAAGACAAGTAGATAATCAGTTTTGCATCACGACTGTTACAAAGTCTACACATTCCCCGGCTGAAGAGCCCTGGCACTCTTGTCAAAAGTCAATTAACAAGGGATATCTGGGTTTATGTCTGAACTCGCACCTATCCCATCGGTCTATATGTTTATATTGGTCAGCAAACCACTATTTGATTATTCTTGCTTTGTAGTACGTTTTAAAGGTGAGAAATATGAAAGTCCTTCAACTTTTTATTTCTTTTCCAAAACGGTTTCACTATCTTTGTTAAGACTGTTCTGGTTCTCTTGAAATTCCAAATAAAGTTCAGGATCAGTTTGTCAATTTCCGAGGGGAAAAGAAAAGAAAGCCAGCTAGGATTTTGATAGGGATTGTATTGCATCTACTGCTCTGTTTAAATAGGTCTACCATTTTGACAGTGTTAAACCTTCCAAGCCATAAACTTGGAATATTCTATATTTATTTAGATCTTCAGTTTCTATCAATGTTTTATAGTTTTCAGTAAGCATGCTCTACAATTTTACTTATTTAAGCTACTCCAAATGTAACAATCTCATCCTTCTCCTCCTCCCTCTCCCCCTCTCCTCCTTCCTTCCCACCCTCCCACCTCTTCCTCCTTCTCTGCTGGTCCTGGAGCTTAAACTCAGGATCTGAGTGCTATCCCTGGGATTTTTTTGCTCAAGGCAATCGTTATACCACTTGAACTACAGTTCTACTTCCCAGTTGGTGATGGTGGTAAACTGGAGAGGAATCTGCCCAAGTTGGCTTTGAATCAGTCCTCAGATCTCAACCTCCTGAGTAGCTAGGATTATGAGAATGAGCCACTGGCACCTGGATATTCTTTTCATTAATGACAGCTCATTGTTCCTGTATAAAAGGTAACTGATGTACAATGGTGCATTCTGCTGCCTTGCTCACCACTTGGTTAGCCTTAGACGTATATGTGGGGGGATAGTGCCTTTGATTTTCCCATGGCTTCCACAGATAGTTTTACTTGTTTCTTTGCTATTCTGATAAATTTTGGGGTTTTTTCTTAAAATTTCTTTCTTACAATTTGTCCCCTGCAAGTGAATCATGAGCTGAGGGGGTGAGTAGCCTCCTTATTTCCCTGGAATGGGCCTAGGATCCAATCAGCATTAAATGTATGTTAAATGGACGTAAGGGTGGAAGATTAGGAATTTCATCTTTAAAAATATGAAGTTTTTAAATTGTCTCATCAAGTATCACCTTTTTTAATTTTTAAAATTAACCTATAATATGTACACATTTATGGATTAGATTGTGATAATTTGTCTCAAGTATGTAATGTACATTAATCAAATGGGTAATTAGCACCGCCATCTCCTCAGAGATTTATCATCTCTGTGTGTCGGGACCTTCACTCTCTTCTAGCTATTATTTTGTGAGTAGTTCTCCTCCTGTGGTAGTCCACAGTGTCCGCGGCAGTGCCCACTCTGAGAGGGACTCTGGGGACGCGGTGTGTGCCTCCTCTCCAGCTGCGTTACATGGCCGTCATCCGTTTACCTGACCAGCCCTTGGGGATCGCCTTCCTACTCTCTTCCCCTACACAGCTTTTACCTCCACCAATGAGAACGTGAGGCCCTTCGTGTTCTGCACCTGATTATTTCACATGCCTTTTTCCTCATATGAAAATATGAGGAACCAAAGATTCTGGTAGTTTTGTACTAAGTTAGTCGGAGCTAATCTCAGCTGTAGGGAATATAAAGCCCAAAGGTAAAAATGGAATGTATCCACAAGAAAACAAAGAAGCAATTTTGGAATAGACCATCCTATAGGACAACTGATCAGTTTCTCCAAGTTACTGGAATATGGGAGAAAAAACTATACATATATATATATATATATATATATATATACACACACACACACACACACACACACACACACACACACACACACACACACATAATCTTAAATATTTAAAACTCTTTAGGAGCTGGGAGTTTGGCTAGTGGTAGAGTACTTGCCTAGCATGCATGAAGACCCGGGTTCAATTCCTCTGTACCACAAACATTAAAAAAAAAAAAAGCCGGAAGTAGTGCTGTGGCTCAAGTGGTAGAGTTCTAGCCTTGAGAAAGCCCAAGGACAGTGCTCAGGCCAAGTTCAGTCCCCACAACTGGCAAAAAAAAAAAAAAAAAAAATGTCCAGACCTCTGCAGCTGAGACCTCCCTTTCTAATAGCCCCTCCTTTCCTAAAGATTCTTCCCAGCCCACTGATCACAATAGGAGCAAATGAAACTTGAGTTGAAAGTTGAGACATCTTCACATATTCTTCCACCCTTTTTTTCCCCCAGAATGAGGCTGTTCCTTCAACCTGGGTCCCAGGATAAAGCAAAGAAGCCTGCCCATAGTGGGCATGACCCATGACTAGAAAGAGAACAAATGGTTGTCAGAGGTCTCTGAAATGTGAGGACTGTTCGTGATGACAGCATGACATAGCCTAACCTGAATAATACGAAGCCAATATTTGATATGAAAATGAAGTAGTAGTTAGCCCAAGAAAATACCCATAATTTTTGGAAGTGCACAGGTAAGCTTGTAGAGATGAAAGATCTGTGGTGGGCCAGTTTTTTAGGTGACCCCCAAGATTCCTGCCATCTGATTAACCACTCGGTACATCTCCTCTGGAGTGGAGGTAAAACTTGGGAACGGGGTGGGGCTTCACCTCCATGCTAGGTAACTAATCAGTTTACAAGGAGTCAATCAAAAGATAGATTGCTGCTGGTGGTTCTGACCTAGAAGACAATGAAATGTCACAGACTGTCCCCTGTAGGAATCTGCAGGGGAGCAGGATTTAGCAGTCGAGGCCTCAGTCATACAACTCCATGGAACTGAAGTCCACCAACAAAGGTGCCCAGCCAAGACCTCGATGACAGTTTTGTGACTCGAGTAGAGGATTCTGTAAGTTGTGGCCTGCACCACAGGACTATTAGATAATAACATGCATGGGGATCCAATTCATGCCTGTTTGGGAAACTTGCACAATGTTCATGCTTTGACCTAAAATACTTCAGAAAAGAAGTGTGAGGTGGAGACGGGCGGGAGGGACTGGGAGAGAGGAAGGGAACAGAAGACGCTGTACAAAAAGAAATGTACTCATTGCCTGACTCATGTCATTGTAACCCCTCTGTACATCACCTCTATAATAATAAAGGAAATAAATTCTTTTTTTAAAAGGGAGCCAAAAAAGGCAAGTGTCTCCTTTGTGCTTCCATCTAGATGACAGAGGTAATATATTTCATAATATTCTGCCCATCTTCATCAAAATTTGGAATCTTTTATAATAAACATTTTTGGAAGGATGCTCATCAGACTAGAATCTGCTTCATTTAGGTCCGAGGCCTGGTGCTTCCATTCCCAGCTGTGTCTCAGCAACCAGCCTGGTGTCTGACATGTAGCAGGTGCTTGAAAAATAGCTGTTTGTGTGTGATTAGTTGGCATATTATAATTTAGAACCCTCCACTAATCTCTGCAGCCAGCAGCATCAAACCATTTTACAGATGTTAGAACCGAGTCCTAGAGACTAGGAACCAAAGTCCTGTGGTCTTCAATTCCTGATCGGCCACCCCTGGCCTCGTGTTGCAGTCTCACTGCCGTCCAGGTTTTCTTGGGGATTTAAATAGCTGATGTTTCGCTCTGGTTTATCAGGAGAATTTATGCACACGGCCACGGTCATATTGAGACATCTGTTAGGAAATCCAGGCAGGCAGGTTAAATGTTAATTTCCTTTCTACTGTACCATTTTCTAACCTCCTTCCATGAATCAAAGTGAGTAAAAGGTTCTTCACTTACTGACATAAAACAAATTGAACAAATTGCGTTACTTAACTGAGGAAGAACTAGTTGCACCATTGATTTTGGCCCAGCTTCTGCTGAGCTTTCCTTCCTTATTAACATTCATTTGCAAATGAGTTTGGATTTTTTTTAATGTACCATTGCATTGATCTCATTATCATATCTGACTGTATCACATGGCTGGTCCTATTTGTAGGCTGTGAGAACTTGCCAGGCAGGGGACTTTGAGGTAACACACCACGTCCTCACAGACCATGAATCACCATCATAACCAGACCATGAATCAGAGCCGTAGGTGGAAACCATTTCTAAGGATGATATCAGTAACTTCTCAGCACTTCTGAGGCCTGAAGAGGGGAGATCCGGGGGGTGGGTGGACTGGGGCTGGGACCACTGTGTGTTTCTTTCTCTCTCGTGGAAAAGGCTGATTCAGAGAGTGGGAACTTGAAGCTCTTATCATCTGGGACTCTTGGCTTCTGTTGACATAGCCTTTGTCAGCCCAGCTCTGCAGCAGCTCAGCCTCTGACGCTAAGTCCTGTGCAGACACATGTTGGCTCGTTACTCCAGGAAACACTGTGAAGAAAGCCTAGCTGGAGGCTGGCTGTGCATTTGGGGTGATGAAAAGCTCAGCACCCTCAGGGAGAGGCCAGAAGACCCCTGAGCCAGAGTAAGGCAGAGTGGACTTGGGGAATTTGGGCTCCTATTCAACTCTCTAAACCTTCCTTTCCTCAAAGATGATGCTAACCTCTATACTCTGGGACTTAGAGAAGTTACACAGAAAGGAAAAAGAGATGCATACTGGTACGAGTACCCTCAGGAGCCAAGCTCCTTGCTGAGCCCCAAATTTTGTCTCTCTTAGTGACATGCCTGAGGCTGGCATGTCACAAACCCCGTTTCACACATGGAGAAGTGATAGCACCAAGCCTGGCACCCAGAACAGACCCCCTGTGCTTCTCTACATGTGGCACTGGGTCTCCAGAGCCTCTCATCTCACCAGGAATGGCTTCTGTAGAGGACTCCTGAGCTGACAAATGGCATTCTCACCTCCCCTCACTAACTTGCTCCCTCAGCCTTTTGTAAGTCTGCATGGCCCAATGGACACTCGGACAAGATCTTTAAAAAAAAAAAAAAAGCCACTTTAAATTTCAGACCAATTCAATTTTGGAATATCACTCGTGAGGTGCGTCTTCTGGACACAATTTCTAAATGACTCTCCCTCTTCTCTGTCCATTTCAGGGAAAATGAATGTTGCTGCTAACATTTGACACCAATCGCCCAAGTCCATGTTGTCACATCATTACTCAGCTCTGACAGAAAGGCAGAGGAAAGAGACCTCGGCTGCAATGCTGCTATTGAGCAAGGAACCAATTTGGGGTCTCCAGTGACCACAGAATAGGGAACAAAATGAAATTTGGCTAAAGAAGCACTGGGTAGTGGTTCGCCCTGAGGAGGAGAGGCGGAAGGCAAGACTCACGCGTGGTTGAAATGGCTGCACATTTCCGGGATGGGTGTGAAAAGCCCAATCTGCATATTAATTTGATTGTAGTATGCCACGGAAGAAAACCGGCCACCAGGGCAGAAATGGTGGGAAGTCAAAGCCCAGGTCAATCTACCACTTGTCACCTCAAAATTAGGCCTCTGCCTTTCCCATGCATAGATCCATGAGGAATTGTGTGAAACTGTCAAGAAACAATAAACCAAGCCTCTGGGGCTAAGCCAAGACCAGCCAGGCAGGGCCAGGATCCTGGGAGGCGGTGAGCAGAGCACAAGTAGAACTGCCGAGCTCACAGACACCTGCAGATTCTCGTGCTGGAAGCCACGTCGAGAGCTGTTGAGGTCTGTGGAGTTCCCCATAGGAAGGAGACGGGGTGAGAAGCCAGCAGGGCTCGTTGGCTTCACAAGGGTCATCTTTCCAGTGACTAGCTAATGGCAGAGGTGCATTTCTCCATCTGGACCCAGTGTGGACTTGGTGTTCTTGGTGGGGCTTGGGCAGCCCTGGCTAGGCTGGAGCAGGTGGATTGCCCAAGGCAATCTCCACGGGGAGTCTGTGTTTCCTCCCTCTGAACGGCTGAGGCCTCTCTGGGCCTGCATCTGGATCCAGAAGTGCTCGGGAAGGGGACAAAGGTGGGTGGGATACGCTCACCACCAGTCCCCATGTTGCCTGAGGGGCAGTCATTTGGGGCTCTCTGGGTAGCAGGACCCCATGGTGAAATCCTAGGTGACTTCTTTCATCATCTCTCTAAGGCATGGGAAATGTGACTGGTGGTATTCAGAGAAAATGGGACGCAGTATGGATTGAAATTCTCCTTCCCACAGAGCAGCCCTCTCTCCATGAGTTACAGCTTCCCAGGCTGCAACCATGACGAGACAATGAGGCCCTCGGAAGAGTCCCAGGAACGAGAAGGGACGAGGTCTATAAACACAATGGAAGACAAAGAAGTGTGTGTGACACAGGCGGTGGACAGATAGGAGAAAAGGCAGCAGTTGCAAGGCCAGGGCCGCGTGGTTTTTGTACAGAGCAGAGGCCTCTGGAGACACGAAGGCTGCAGAATAGACGCACGGCTGGTGGACATTTCAGGGGAGACCTCGGCCTGAGAACAACATCTAGACATGAGGGAATGGACGGCGGGGCCAGTGAGATGCAAAGAAGAGTGGGGGCATCCAGTGGTCCTCAAACTTACCAAAGGGAGACTCACACATGCAAATATTTATTTGGAACCATTTCTAAATGTGCATAAAAGACAAGAATTTCAATTGCCCATAGATGTGAGTGGAAATGTGATCGAGTCCCTTAGGCAAAGGGGGACTCTTGCCCTGACAGGTTCTTGTCAAAATATACACGGCCTCTTCTTCATTGTTTAATTGGGCGGGCTAATCTCCTCTCTGCCGTACGATATTGGCAAGGGTTGCTTATTTTCCTAAAAGCCCTAAATTCAAATATGTAGGTTTGTGTTTGCCTGTAATTAGCGTGATGTATCTATTCAGAATCACTACAACATCCCTTCCTGGTAATGAAAAGTGATTAATTACCAATTACAGCAAGTATCCAATTTTGTGCAGTTCACCACTGGGCTGTACCACTGAATTGCTAGCGCTCTAATTGCAGGCATTAAAAGTTCCAGGTAATTATTGTTGAAAGATCAGTAATATTAAAAATATTGGTTGCAGCTATTATTACATTTGCTCTAAATGCAGCCAAGATTGAAATTTATGCCAGGGCTGTCAGCCACTTCATCAGGCTATCCCTCTGCCTGGTTTGCACCAACTGGTTTTATTTCCCTTTCTCTGAGACTATTACAACAAGTCTATTAACAGCTCTGGGCTCCCTATTTTGTAAAGCTTTCATTAAGTGAAACAAGCTAAAAAAAAAATCACTAGTAGGTGCCTTTAGCAAAGTCAGGAGGTAATTATCTCATTTACAGATAACTACGTGCAGTTCATTTTTCAAAGCACAAAGAGAAAAACTAGCTCTAAATGACACTTTTTCGTCCTCATTAAATTCACTAGAGAAATATCACATTAGGAGTTTCAGTATAAATGCCACCATGAACTCTGATGGTCGCTGTCAACAACAGGGACCTCTGAGGGAAATATCCTCACATCCAGTGTGGAAATCCTGGAAGACTTCCCGGAGTGTGGAAAGGTTTAAAAGCGTTGTTTGACTTCAGTGCCACTTCTGCTACTCGCCCGAAACACCGGCTAGATCTGGATATGACTGCTTTCTCTGTGATACTGTCCAGCACAGTCCAGATAATGGTCCAGGCCCACCAATCACCACAGCAGATCACCTCGGCCCGGATGTAGGAAAGCAGGTACATCCGTGGACCACCCAGAAGGGGCTAGAGAGACGACTAAATACAGACAAGAGTGGGACTATTTGCCTTTTTGAAAGAGAACCTGGTATTTAAAGAATGGCCTATTTCTGCTGGGTCTTCAAAGGATGAATAGGAGTTCATTAGCCACGAAGTTCCTGGTCAAGGAAAGGACACCCTTGCAGGAGGCACTGGGGAATTATGGTGCTTGGGGTGCGGGGGAGAAGAGAAGATATTGTAGACACTTAAGCAGTGTCCATTTCAGTAGGTCATTAAATTCAGGGCTGTTTCAGAAAGCATGTCAGCCTGACTAAATAAATGAAGGCACATACTGAAAATGGGCTTTAACCATAAGTTAAAATGCCTAGAGAATTATTTTAAAAGCAGGAAACAAAATTGTGCAGACAGATCATCTCAATGATATAAAATCAAATGTACAGAAGGAAGAAAATACAGCAAATGTTCCCAGAGCTCAGCCCTCAGTTGAAAGACACGGGTTTGTTTGTTTTTTAATTCTTCTTCATAGTTTTCAATCATAAATTTGCATTCCTGACCAGGGAAACAAAAGTGAAAAGAGTCTGAAAAATGCATGAACCCTAGTCAGGAACTAGAAGCCACAGGAACACGGCATGTCCCTGCTAAGGGACCATGTGTTAGGAAATCTGCTCAGGAAAGCAGGCCGGGGCCTGGAAGATAATTATAAATCTAGAAGCAGGTTTTAGGAGTCAATTCTATCATTTCAACCATTCTGAAACAAACTCTCACTAGAGCTAATTTCACCCCCTAGCCCTATCGTCTGCCCTTCCACATCTCCACCACAGACTGGACCCAAGACCTCTGAAGCTGTCATATTGACACCACCGAGCTGCAGTCGTCATCGGTTCTCTCACAAGGATGGGGTGCTGCAGAAGGGACAGCCTCCCCACAATGCCTCTAGCCACCATTACACAGCCTCCAGGGGTGATCAAAGGGGTGGGGACATTGCTGATGTGTCAAGCACCCTGGACTCCTGCATGATGAGACGCAGAATGGTGCTGTGTACTCTCTTGAGCGTGTTGTGTACGTGCTTTCCCTGCTAACGCGCTGTATACAGACGGCAGGCCTGCTGCGAGGAAAACCAGGGCTATAAAGGCCGATTGATTGATATGACCCCATCATCATTTTTAGGGTCCGTTGCACAAACTATTTTGACAGTTGAGGCTCATAAATTAACGAGCAAGTCCAAAGTGACACAATGAAGAAGATGTTGTGGTAGCTTCCATTTAACTGCCGGGTGATTACTCAGAAACTCGGGGTGCAGAGGCTGCCTCCCTCTTTTGTTCCTGCTTAGCTGGAAGATAAATGTCGGAAACTAAGGACCCCAGGCACTCAATAATAAAAACCTTTTAGAGAGGAGAGCCTTGCACTAGTTAAAAGAAACCTGCTCCATTTTTCTAGGGGAAAAAATGGAAGTAAGTTTTCCAATGGCAGACATCAAGCCCTTTTATGGAGACTAGAAAGCACCAAGCCAGGAAGGGGCAAAGGAAGGGGGGAAAGGAGAAAGGGAGAGGAGAGAAGAAAGAAGAGGCTGGCTAGAGCGAAGGGGGAAATAAGGCTGGCAGAGTGGTGAGTGAGGCAGCTGGCTTAAATGGACGGGGGATTCCGGGAGAATGAGCATAAAGCTCATATTTCGGAAGCACCCTGTATCTGCCAAGGTATTAGCAAATCAGTAAGAAACTCATGGCTCCAGCCGCCCCCCCCCCTACCTTGGGATAAGAATTCATAACTGTGTGTTTGCTTAAAACACTCCAAAGAGAAAGGAACATATATGAGCAGAAGGCACAGATCCTAAAAGAATGGCATGTAGGTGTGGGTGCGTACGTCACAGACAAAAGCCCCCCAAACAGACTCTTTTGCTTGCACCAAAAGTAATTATTGCCAAAGAGCAAACAGTGGTTTAAAGAGATGGCCCTTCCCAAAGGCGTAGCGAAAGGCAGATGGATTAGACATAGTCAGAGTTAGAGCAGAGCGTGCATTTCCTAAGTGAGGGAAATGCACTCCTTCCCTTTTTCCTTATGAAAGTAATTCTCCAAGGGGGAAAAAAGCCAGTGAATTGAGTGACCCAGGTACAAATGGCACCCTCTCAGCTGAACAGGCATCACCCTGTATTTCAGTCCGAGCAAATTTTAAATTACTTGGAGAATTCATGGAATGTTTTTCAGTTTGACAGCTGTCGAGCCAAAAAAGCATGCTGCTATGAGAGGAAGTAAACCTCTGAAGATTTATTTTTTTAATGGGTTGGAAATTAAAAGGGCTTCAAAATGCCCTTTGGAGACCCAGCTATGGGAATTGGGCTGTGTCACAAGGAGACTTTTCCCTACAAGTGCTGAGAATTGGGACTGAAAGGGCAGGTCAGAGGCACTTGGATCGAGTCTACATGAAGCCAAAACAAGTGTTTGAAAAGTGAAAGATGCAATCAAGCCAGTGGGTTATTTGGTCTGCACAATACCAAAATGCCAAGTTGGGCAGAAAGCAAAGGGAGCCAGAAAAGACCATGAAAGATAAGCCAGCACAGAGGAGGAAACCAAGTCACAGATAGGATCCTCAGATCCAGGAAGGGACACAGAAGAGTCAGATCCTTAACAGCAGTCTCAGAGGAACTTTCTAAGTGAACAGGCAGCAGCCCCAAGTTTGGCATTTTCATAGAGGACTGTGAGTCACCGCTGGATGGCCAGAGTTAGCAATACAAGGGATTCTGTTTCTGGTCTGTGGGATACGACATAAGGAGGTATTTGTGGGAGCTAAGGGAAGAGTCTGATGTGTCTCTCCTCCTTCTTCCCCAGCAACCAGACCTGTGCTATGACCAGGCAGATATCAAGTAGAGAAAAGTCTGGGCTAAACTGATAGGTGACATCAGTGGGCCAAAGTGGCTGCCTAAAAATCTAGGTTGGAGAGTAAGGTGAGACCATGTAACAGCCAAGTCCCTTCGGCATTGATGGACAAAAAGGAAACAGCTTTTTCCCACATTGTATGAGCCTGGTGCTTTCTACAGAGTAATCTTAAAAATTACTCTCCGAGTTGGTCTCAATACATATACAATTTGCAGATTGGGAAACTGAGGCTTAGGAAGGAGGCAAACAGAGCTTTCCCTGGGTCACTTTCCTCTGGCTCCTACAGCATCACCCTTTTTGCAAGAGTACCAAGAGCAGTAGCTCTGGAATGAAATGACTACCTGGGTGAGACTACATTCTCAAGGGAGATGGTTCTGACTCCTGGGCCAAAACCCCTTCTCTTGTATGTATTTACTTGTAGGAGGGCAATTAACCGATGACAGCGGATCCTGAGGTGGGATAGTGTGAAACCCAGCTCCCTCTCCTCTCACTGGACACTCAGTGTTGCTGCACATTTTGAGACGACTGCCACAAACCCACGTCCTGTTTGATGGACATTGTCCTTTACTTGTGCTTTGTGGATGGGTGGGGCTGGGAGAGAGGTGGGGGTGGGGGATGAAAGAGGCAATGATTATCAAGATGCCTTGTACACATAGATGAGCAGGTTGAACTTTTGCATAACTAAAGATAAAATAATTAGTAATAATTTGCTGTGCTTGTAGGAAACATGGACAACTGTACCAGCTCTACAAGGAAGTTCTTTGTGTCTCGACATCCTCAAGTCACATCTGCAAAGTTGGTCACTGCCCAGGGGCAGGGAGTCCCACTTGACATGAATTCCAGGGCCTCTCTCACTTTCCTTCCCACTGTTTCGACACTACCTAAACACACATGTGCTGCACTCTGCATAGGCCCACCAGGAGGATGGACGTGGCTGGGCTGGGCCAGGTCTTGGGGCAGCATCTGGTCAGCAGGGGGGACAGGCATGCCTTTCAATGAAACCCAGAGGCGCCATATGCATTCTCACTTTTGGCCTCTAAGGTTGTGGAGTGAACGGCCAAACTCTGAAGTCAGGTTCAGTGTGTCCAGCCCAGAGGCATCACCTCAGGTTGCCTAGGCGACTGTTCACCTCCCCTAAGCCAGAGTCTCAGCTCATTTTCCTAATACAGATCAAGCACCTACTAAATAGTAAAGAAAAACGGAGCAAAAATACATCTTCTTGGGGCCAGGAGTTTGGCCTAGCATGCACGAAGACCCGGGTTCAATTCCTCAGTACCACATACATAGAAAGAAGCCAGAAGTGGTGCTGGGGCTCAAGTGGCAGAGCTCTAGCCTTGAGAAAGTCCAAGGACAGTGCTCAGGCCCTGAGTCCAAGTCCAGGACTGGCAAAAAAAAAAATCTTCTTTCTAAACTCTGAACTCCATTGTGTGATGAATTAGAATCAAACCCATTGATGAAAGAGCTGAGCTCACAACTGCCACAATGGAAAATGTCTACCCCTTACCCAAAACATCAATTTCACAGTGGTACAGCCATTGTATAAATGAATAAGAGATGTGAAAATAGTGCTGAACAGACAGACCTTAAAGAAAAGTTACTTTGATGAGATGGAAAATACACTCATTTCTGCATTCAAAATTATCCTTGGAATGGTTCTTGGGTATATGTTTTTGCTGTGTTTTAATAAACTCTTTGTATGAGACAGGGTAGAAAGGAGTCACCTCCACCTGTCCATTTCCCCAGCTAGAGAGACCTGAGACCTGTAGCCACAGGTCCAGTCCCACCTGTGCTGGCCTGAGGGAGCCCTGCTTCAGAGCACGTCATGTCTCCCCTTTGGACTGACAGTCCTCAGTGAGTCCCGGGAAAACAGGGCTCAAAGCCATAGCCCCGCAGAATGCCACAGGTGTCACACCACCTTCCCACACCCGGATCCCATCTTGCCCTTCCCAGCCAGGGGGCTCAACCACAGAACCTCCCCCCGGTATCTATTCGTGCTGATGTCCTTGATTGCTGTAATAAACTACCACAAAGAGGGGCTTCCAACAAGAAAAATGGATCCTGTCATGGAAGCCACAAAGCTCAGTATCCCTGGGCCCAACTCAAGGTATTTTTCCAGATACTGGGGCTACATCCTCCAATCTCTGCCCTGTCTTCACATAGGATCCTCCTCTCCTGTATCAGTTCTGCCTCTCTGCCTCCCTATTCTAGAGAAAAACACTGGGGCCCATCTGCACAGTCCAGGGTCACCGCCCCATCTCAAAACCCTCCACTTTCATCCTACCTGGAAAGACCCTTTTTAGGTAGACGACAACTACATGCCCAGATCCCAGGACTGAAGGCCTGATGATCAGCAGGCTGTAGTCCCTCCTCCAGGCCCTGGGCTGGGGATGTGTCTCCTGCTTTGCCAGCTCCTGCTTCTCCAAGCTTTGTGAACAGTGACAAACAGGTTTGGTATTGTAAGCATCCTGGAACACCTCCAAGCCAACGCGCGGTAGAACTCCACAACCTAGCAAGCCGTTTCGAGCCCTAGAAATGGGATGTGACCCAACAACAGCATCAGGGCTGCCACCAGCAGGTACTGAGGGTCTTCCCCTCCCCCCCACCAACCCCCTTTGCAAGCTCAGCTGAGATGGTGGACCACATAACCCCAGGGTTGGGACTTACATCCCACAAATCTGGGGAAAAAAGCACAGAAGCTCAGAAGCTCCAGAGAAGCCATTTTCCCTCCAGTTTCCCTCCAAGCTGCCCTGTGGGAGGGACTGCCCTTCCAACTTCCGCTTAACACATTCTTCCTGAAAGAGAAGTTCATTTCACGAGTCAAGAATGGGCTGGATGAGGAAACAGCAAGACCGCCAAGCCATCTTAGTCCCGCCCTCCTTGGGGTTGTGAGTCTTCAAGAGCTCTGAGTCTGCCCAGCTGCCTCGCCCTGCCACCTCGCTGGGACACCCCAGAGCCATGCACACTGCTCCGGAAGCCATGCAGACTTAGTTGTGACCCAGCCCACCGTGATGGAGCTCTAGCCCTGAGAAGGATGCAGGGCCCCAGTGCTCCTCTTACAGGACAACCCCACTCACCAGCCCAGCATGGACTTGGCACCAAATGGGTGTTGGGCAAAGGTTTGTGATAGGTTCTCAAACAGCCACTATCCTAGTTCTTATGCTTTTTCCTATTATCCAGCTCCAAGTTCCTGATCAATACTATTCAAATGGATTCCAGCTCCCACCAAGCAGGTTTCCACATGTAAATTCCACCCCACAGCCCACTCTAACAAGAAGCCTCTTGCAATGGCCCCAGCCTGGGGCCCACAACTGATTTCCACGGCCCACCCACTCCCAGCTCCCCAGCCCCTTCCTTCTACCCCCCTCCTTGCCTGCCAGGCAGCCACTACCCCAGCACATAATTGCCAAAGGAAAGGGCCTCATCCAGGAATGATTAAAGGTAGAAGTTTTTCAGACATTAGCGACAGAAAGAGTATAGTTAAAGCTGCTTTAAAAAGGGAGAGGCGTCTAAAGAGATGGTACTCAAAGCACTATTAAAAGCATCATGCTTGTTAAAACCAGTAAAAAGGCCAGGAATCGGAGAGGGAAGGCAGCTTCCTCTCCAATTACTGCGAGGGGCACACACCTTGCCGGTGTCTTTGAATTGTGGCCGCCAGCCCCTGCCCCCTCCCCTCTGCTGCCTCCCCCCATCCCGAGGCCATTCAGCAGTACATTAGGGAGGGGGCCGGAGGGTGACAGCGTCCCCCGAGTTCACTTCTCGCTTGTTACAGGCGACCCATTTAGAGCTGAATGACTATGTTCAAAGACGGCGCAAAATGACACCCTCACCTCTTCATGAAGCCACTTGGTTTTGTAGGTTTTTTTTTTTCTTTCTTTCTTTCCTATTTTTTTTTGTATCCAGGAGAAATAATTGATAAACCCAATGAGCAAGTGAGCCAGCCAGCGGCCATCCACCTTAAAGGAGGGTGCCTCCCGGCCACCTGGTTAACATTTCTCCTCCCCTCCCCACCTCCCCACATCCATTTTTTGCTGGATGCTGTTTAAACAATACTTCATCAAATGCAGCCTGGAGCAAATAAGAAAGCTCAGTAGAGTAAATAAAAAGTCAAAAAAAAAATCACCGGCTGGAGGGTAAGTACTTTTATTCCTGTACTTTCATTGCCTGGGGAATTATGATTTCACCCCCTCCCCATTTGGGAGGGAGGGAGGGAGGCAGAGGAGGGCGGTGTTATTCACAGAATGGATTGCTTCTCTCCTTTTTCACTCCTCTGGCTCTCGAGAGCCCACTGATTACAGCCAAGTGTGACCATCCATTCCGTCTTATTGACAAAGGTCCTTAATTACCTCGGCAGCAGTAATACCTACTATTAAATTCTGCTAAACAGAGGCCGCAAATTAGCTTCGGATCTCAGGCACCTTTTGTGTGTAATTACAGGGAGTGGGATTGACGGAGGCCGGATAACTGACCCCAGCCAGAGCAGCAGGGGGACCTTTGTTTATCACCTGTGGTGGGGGCCAAAATGTGAAATTAAAAGTTCTCCATCAGCTGAAGGCCTTCAGAAAGCCCAGGGGAAGGAAAAAAGGAATGAGAGAGAGAGAGAGAAAGAAAAGGGGAGGGGGGAGAAAGCAAACAGGCCAAAGCAAACTGCTTGCTGGTATTTATGAGCATTTCTCTCCACTGCAGTTTACACTGACAGCTGATTAACGGAAAGCTCTACTAATTCTGTAGGTAAGTAATGCAAAGTCCAAAATGGCAAAATTTTCAGCCACGTTTTAAGGCATATTCTGTATTGTCACAGAGGCCTTTAACCTGCATTTAAGAGCCTGTTTAATGCAATTGCAAGTCATAAACAGCTGTCACTTACAGTCTGAACTTTTCACATAGCTCCTGCTGGAGTCCCTGGATTAATGAGAACTTTGCCCCTTGGGGTCACTGTCGTCTGCGCCACCCAGTTTATACATTCAGTCCTGACGCCTGCTTGGGGTTGTATTGAAGGCAATGACTTTGGGGGAAATTTTCACTTAAATATATTCAACTTTCTTTTTCATTAAGACAGAAGTAGGGTTCACAGCCCTGAGCTTCCAGCGAACATTGAATGGTAAGATGCAGTAACAACACAAAATATTTAATATCAATATCATTACACTTCATTAAGGCTTTCATCACTACTCTATAATAGCCCTGGGCCTGAATGATCCTGGAAGCCCAGCTGGAAACTCCCTCCCCCAGACTCCCAAGATAGTGGAGTCTGTCCTCCACCTACCCAAGGGCAATGGCCAGCTCTCAGATAAGGTCTGGGAGCCTCTGAAAGTGGACATTCCCAGTCGCACCTGAGCGTTTCTAAGCTCCATCGCCCACTTGTCTTCCATACGTCTTGTTGGAAACAATAGAAAATCCATACCTGCCGCTCGTGACATGACCAAAACCTTCATTGAAGTGGATAGCATTGGCTCCCAAGCCTGAGGCCAGAGACAGAGGCCTTCCTCCTCCTCCTCCTCCTCCTCCTCTTTCTCCTCCTCCTCCTCCTCTTCCTCCTTCTCCTCCTCCTCATTCTCCTCCTCCTCGTTCTCCTCCTCCTCCTCCCTCAGGTCTAAGCCCAAGCATTGACTCCTCAGGGAGAAACCTGTCCTGACTCCAGATGAACATAAGTGCTTTTACTTACAACATGGTATAAAGGGGGGGGGGCACCTCTGATGTTTATTATCTCATATTTATTAATTATGTGACATGAGTCCCATAATAGAATCTCATGAAAAAAATGTCTGATCTCTAATGCACTATAGGTATTAGAAAGAAGCAGTGGATGGATGGACAGATGGGTGCGTGGATGGAGGATGGGTGCGTGGAGGGAGGATGGGTGCGTGGATGGGTGCATGCATCGATGCATGCATGGGTGGATAAGTGGATGACTGGATACATGAATCATTGGGTAGAAAGGCAGATGGACCTGAGGTCATGATATGGCTAATCCTGCCTCTTTCTGCTGCACTCAGCCTCCATTCTCTTTTGCACACAACTCAGTTTATCCCTTTCCTGAGGCTGGAGTCCTTCTGCATTTCCCATTCTGTTTATACAGGTCCTCAAATCCTTTTGAGAGATTTCATTGATTATTTTGTTCATCGCAGAAATGGATTTTCTCTGATCCCTTTGCATTCTGTCACTGATTCACTTATTGGCTCCTTCAGCACTTTCTGATAGGAACAGTGGGTGGAGTGGGGATTTGAGAGGCTCTGCTCTCTGAATCATTTAGTGTGGGAAACAGGTCAGAGTGAAGGCAGTTGATAGGCCATGTCAGAGTAAAATGGACTTCCTCTCTCCACACAGCCACGGGGGCTCCACAAGATCTCCTGCTCTAACTTCCTTAGGTCCCACTGAATACACCTTGTCTGGATGTATTCTTTTATTCATTTTGTCTCCATTAGTCTCCTCTTACCAGACAAGTCTCCATGCAGAAAGCAGAATGTTTATAATTCAGCACAACGTATGCTCAGAGACAGAGGTGGAGAACATTCTCCAGGAGCCAGAGCAGCAAGTCCTGAGAGGAAAGGAGGCTTTTGCTAGGCAGGTATATTATTAGATTTATCCAGCAAAAGAGAGCCAATAGGATACACAGGTTTATTATATGCATTGACTCATGAAATCTGAGAAGTCCCATGCTCTGAACTGGCAGGTGGGAGACCCAGGACAGCCAGTAGTATTGCTCAATCTGAATCCAAAGGCCTGGGAAGCTAATCATATGTCTCCATCTCAGGACAGGAGAAGACAATGTCCTAGGTCAACTATCAGGCAGAAGGAATGAATTCTTTCTTCCTCCACTTTTCATTATAGGCTCTTAATAGCTCATATTTGAGAGTTCCACTTGCAACCCTGAGCCCAAGTCAAATGCTAATCTTATCCAGAAACATTCTCATAGATATACCTGGAAATAACGTGAACCAAGTATCTGGTCATCTTGTACCCAGTCAAGTTGACAGACAAACTTAACCATCACAGCAAAGAAGAGAAGAAAGATTCAATGTCAGCAGAAGGTTGAGCCAAGCTAGAGTTGCTGAGAAAAGCTGTACAAATGGGAGGTGATAGCACCACAGGTAACGCTCAAATCCAAGGGACCAGGGGTCCTGGCACAGCTGTACTTGGTCTCTCTTTTGTTTCCATGTGTTCCCACATGTCAAGATTTATGTTCTAGGGCTTCTAAATAAAGTGGGTTTCAGGCCCAGAGAGGAGAAACAGACCAAGCCTGAAGGACTGAGGGAGGGGGCATCTGGGCTCTAGATGTGAGAGGCAGGAGTGGAAGGGAAGATGGCTCCCAGACCAGGAGCCAAGTTCAAATGTAAGATTGGACTTTATGGGACTCCTCAAGCAAGAGAGTATGATGATGAGTCCACCTTGGACTATTCAGTTAGGATTTGTTAAAATAAAAAAAAGAGGGGGGAGGAGATAAATCTGAGGGGAGGAAAAGAAAGGATTAGGAGTTTTCTGGGCTAGCAGTTGTTACCAAAAATCTTGAGTTATTCCAAGCGTGGGCAAAGCAGCAACAGGCAACATGAAAACCTGTTCTCTACTCAAAAAAAAATCACTCTCATTAGCGTGGAAGGCCAAGCTTGTGCCTCAGCGACGTTCAGTGTTACACACTTCTCTTCACTGTTCAGTCTAATGCCAGTGTAAAGACATTTCTGGCAGAAAACCACAGCCGGCAGAGCCCAGTGTTTAGACTTATTTGGAGTTTTGGAGGAGAAACCAAAGCCTGCCTCCTTTGACAGGGGAAAGGTCAAATCTAGGTCCTAGTAGAGAAGATCGGAAGACACTACTTACATTGTTAATAGAGCAACTACGAATATGAAAGGAAATTAAACAGTATTGACAAAAGGATTTTCCTAATTATCTCATTAGAGATAATCCTGGTTTCTTTTCTCTTTGTGATCTATTTCTCCCAGAGGCCTAATTTGTACAGTTTGTTTTGTAGTGTGATTGGTGTTTGAACTTTGGAATGAGGCCAAAAGGATAATTCAGTGATTGGCATTTCTTTGCTCAAATCGACAATGAGGAAAGTGTATGTTCACCCTCCAGGCCCAAATGTCTACGAGGCACATGCTGTGGGAATCTGAAGTCAAAGGGTTCATAGGATGGCTGCAAGGGCAGAACTAGTGCAGAAGACTCTCTGACGGAAACGCTGATGCTATGGGAATCCAGCTCACATGCTGGAGGGTGGGATGATACTACAGTGCAGAATCAGCGCCATCGAACTGATTTCCTCTGAATTACTCCGAGCCTTGCTAGGTAGATGCTTTTGCTGCTGAACCATGCTTCCAGCCTGTTTTGCTGGCTGTGTTTGAGATATGATTTTGCTTTCTGTCCCAACTTTAAATCTATGTCTGATTTGCCATCACAGCTAGGCTAACAGGCACTCCACTGCATCTAACTCTCTGTTGAGAAGGAGTCTCGCAAACTTTTTCTGCCTAGGCTGGCCTGGAGCTCTGATCCTTCAAATCACAGCTTCCTATGCAGCTAAAGTTGCAGATGTGACTCAATCGCCCCCAGCTCAGACATCCTAGGTAAGACTTTATCACAAAGATGCTCTTGATTTCAACACTGATTATGATCACTAAACGGTAATATAATTCAAATGCCCAACACTTCCAATACACGTAAGACAGAAGGATACTACCTTTCTTCTGAAAGATGACCAGTGCATGCGTTTGTGTATGTTTGCTTATATTTCCAAAGAGGAATAATGAGAGGACAACCCCAAAAGAAATAAAAATAATTACTCACAGGAGTAAGAAAGAAACGAGGAGGTGGTGATGGTGGAACAAGACTACAGGCTATAGACTTTCAGTTGGAGATTCGTTATGTCTCTAACAAGATGCTGGAGAGCGGCAGTGCATCCTGGGTGGGCATAGCCATGGTGGCTCCTGTCCTTTCAGCTTGGCCTCACATACCTTGGTGAGCTGGAGGAGGATGGGGTCCCAAGCGGCCGCCCGGCCTGTGCTGCCACAGTGGGCCTCCTGCAGCCACTGGCCGCCCTTGACGCTCCATGTATGACAAGATCGACCCAGAAAAGCTCTCAGTAAATTCCAGGTCTGCACAAAAGACCCAGGCTGGAACAGTGTGGGGATGACCACGGCCATGCAAGATGAATGGGGGTTTGAAATTCCTGACGTAGACGCAGAGAAGTTGATGTGGCCACAAGAAATTGTAGATCACACTGCAGACAAGAAGGATGTGGAGGCATCAATTCCTCGCAGAGAGGGCTCAGATGGTACGGGAGGGTCGAGGCAGCGGTGGCACAGCCTCTGTAGGACTTATATTTAAATTGTCTAAGCGTCTTGCCCTTTGAAAATAAATCTGTGAAACCAAAAAAAAAAAAAAACAACAAACAAACAAACTACTGGAGAGTATGTAATGTATGCAGATGCTTCTCTTATAGTTGTGGAGGCATCGGCAGAGCTAATCTCTGCTCCTAAAATGCTGACCTGGTCGTTGTTCCCCCAGGAGAGGACTGCGGGGTCCTCCTGTGGCAGAGCTGGAAGGGCAAGCAAGGCTCACACCGTGAAGCCCCTTGTATGAAGACCTTAATGCCTTTATAAATTGGAGGCTCTTAAAAGCCCCATCACCTCTCTCTTGTTTAAGGAAAATTCACCTTGCCTCGCAGTTTCAGAGGGTCCATTGGCCCTGTGCATTTGGGCAGAGCCTCCTGGCGATGAAGGGGAGAGAGAGTCCTTACCTCAAGGCAGACAGGAAGCCAAGAGCCCATTCCTTCGTAAAACCATCACACTGATGGCAGTATCTTAAATTCGGAGGGGACACAGGGAAATCAGTCTTGACAGTGCCAAATTCTGGGGGTATTCTGCACAAGAATGTATGGATACTTAAAGCCACTGAACTACATGCTCAAAACATCATTAAAAATGATAAATTTCATATTATGCATATGTATATATGCGTATGTATATTTTACAACAGTAAAAAGTATTAAATGAAAGTTTTTACTTTCTAATGAAGGATTCAGCAGCTGCCAGTTGAGCCCAATTCTGTGCCTTCCAGTATGGCACATACAGCACTCAGCCATATCTCCAAAGCCATATTAACCTTTACGTCCTGAATTGAAAGCAATCACTAAATTCAAACACTAGTTTATCTGAGGAAACAGGAGGACAAATTGCAGAGAAACAAACAGCAAACTTCAGATCATGTGACATACACTTTCTTCACTTTTTTTCAGTGACAGAATACAGAATAAATATCAAATGCGAATGTTATTTGGCCACTGATTCAAGCATACCGTGTTAAATAGATCTTTTTAAACAACTGGGAAAATTAAATATGGAGATAGATGATGACACTGTTACTGTTACGTAATTTTGTTGCTTTGGTAATGGCATAGTAATTGTATGGAAGGGGAAACATTCTTACTAGCTGTAGTATTCTGTGTGGAAAAGTATGAAATCTGGGATTTACTATAAACTCTAGTAATAGACATCATAATAACGGTGTTCATAAAAGATGATGACAGGTACCTGAAGTGTTATTACCGACCCATATAGTGTTACTGCTGCCTCCTCCATGGTATTTTAATGATCTCATATTGTCAAGAATTTTGAAAACGGAGAAATACTATTTGTTAGTATAAGTATCAATGCTCAGAAACAGAAATAACATATCATTTTCACATCAATATTAATCAAACCAGTGTAAGACAATTTAAAAAGTATCAGAAACAAACTGAAGGAGACCAGAATTGCAAGTAAAGAAAGTAGGAAAAAATTATTCCATGTAAAAACTGGTGTACGATAATCAGCTTAACTTTGAATTTGAGCATTCCGCATGCCCAACAGTCATTTACAGAGAACCCAGCTAGACCTTTCTCTGATGTTTCCTTTTTGGTCTCGGGCCACAGATCCCCCTGGAATCATGCCTCAAGGTTTGCAATTAACACTTGAATCAGTGTGTCCAGATCAGCAGCTAAGCATCCTCCATCAGACAGCCCAATCCTCAGCACCTAATCCAACTTGGCTGAGCCATGTGTATAATAGTCCTCAGCACCAAAGCTGTGCCTCCTGCAATCCCACAGCCGCAGTCTTATCAGCGCTTCATAGACAGGAAACTGAGGCAGACCAGGAGTCAGCATTGCCCTCTGTGACGCTGAGGTTAGCACTCACTGATAGGTAAGAACGGAAACTAAGAAGCCCATGACTGCCTGAGAAACCCAACCCTGAAGGCTAAAACTTAAGGAGAAAGACTCTTGTGACAAGGCTGGAGCTTTACAGTTACAGATTACCTAGTGGTATGGGGGACGACTGAATTACTTTTAATTAATTTACCTTATCGGTATTATAAAGGTAATATGCACAGGGATTACAATTACATGGAGCAGGCTATGTGAGTATTTTCTTTTGTACAGTATCTTCTGTTCCCTCACTTTCTCCCAGTCCCTCCTCATCTCCACCCACAAGTTTTGTCAGTGTCCTGTGAACTCCACTGCTATACTTTTCCACCCTTTTCCCTCAAGTTGTGCATTATAGTGTTAAGGTTATAGAACACATGGTGGTTTTAAGACAAGATGGGGAAACCTCGAACACTCCAGCACTTGTTCATCCTCGGAAAAAGGTAGGGCTAACATTATGAACAAACCCACAATTCTGGGCTTACGAGACTCAAGGCAAAATTCTTGCATTAAAGAAAGATTAATTCCAGAGTCACAAGGACTAGGAGATATCTGGAAATGGGACAAACAATTCTTTAAGTATGATTAAGAGAACATCTTGAAATCAAGGTGTTCCCCATGGGGTTGGGGGGTATTCTACAACTCTACAACTGAAGGCTGATATACCTCCCCTTCAACTTGCTTTCTTGATCAGGCCCATTATTAAGACCAAAAACTCTCAGAAGGCCTGTCAACTTAAACCCCTGTAAGCATGGGCCCATTCCATGAATTAAGACCCAGCCACTGGTAAATGTGCTGAGTTGGGAAGGACTATTACCAAGCTCATGACTTCAGTTTCTGTTTACCCTGATACTGTCTGGGACAATTATTTATTTCATGCTGCCTCCTAAGTTTTATTAAAGTTTCAGCCATGCTTTATGGCTCTGTGAACTGCTCCTGTCCCCATTTCACAACTTGATTCATTCTGATTAAATTGTTCAGCTGTTAATGAGCTTTAGATTGCAATATGGAGAGGCAAACAATTCAGAACATTAAGGCAGTAAAATATCTTAATATCTCACAAGTTCTCACTGAAAACATAAAACACAAGGCTCATTTCTAGGAGGGGAAGCTGTAATAATTACCCTCTAAAAAATAAATGTGTTGGGGTTGCCTATACATTCTGCAGACTTCTGTGTAGCTCCATTCACATGTAGGAAGCCCATGGTGTACACACCATCTCATAGATATCTGGAGAGATTCTGGTATTTTTCCAGCCAATCTCAACAGATGAGATAACCATTTTGACATATTCAAAAAAATTTCTCAAGTGAGATCCAAAAGAAATTGCTTCTACTTGCTTCTTTCACAGTCTAATGAGATTTGCACAGAAAAGTACTAGAATGCTTCAGGTGGATGAGTGCTTCAGGAATGGACTGGAATTCAGTCAGGTGATGAAATATCATCTTCCAATGCCTATAGGTTCTTAGATCACCTGTTTCTTGGAAGATGCAGTGTTTGTTTGGACAGTTATAAAAAAAATCACTAGCCTCATCCCTTAGAGATGGCTCCCTTCTTGAGAAAGATATAAAAGATACCCCTCCCAGATGACTGAAGGCCACAAGATGGCACTGAACTCAGTAGGGTAGGGGGCAAAATTCAATTAATTCATTTATAAGATAGGAATTAAAACCTATTTTAGCCTGAAAGCAAAGTATTCTACCTGATGACTTTCTCTGCTCTTTCCAGATGTCTGGACTATAACTCAATTTCACACAAATCTATTTTTCATTTGTCTAGCTCTTCAGATTCAGAAACAAAAAGAATTCTGTATGACTATAAAGATGGCCATTGCATCCTTTCTTAAGAGGAAGACATGGTCTTTAGGAATCTGGAAAAGTGTATGTCAAATCATCACAGCATGAGAGGAACAACAGGGCTCTCTGCAGCCAGTAGGACAAGTGACACCATTTTACAGATGGAAGAAACTGAGGCTGGAGAAATGAAATGATTCACTAACATCCAGAACACACCAAAATAGGAATGAGAATTAAAAAAGAAAAAAAAAACAGCTGTTGGGAAGTACAACTTAGAAATGGAACCTGAGCGTTTCAGCACATCCTGTTGTTTGGAGTACATATAACCCAAAGAGGCCCATGTATTAAAGGCTTGTTCCCATCTTGATGCCATTAGAAGGTGTGGAACCTTTAAGAGGCGGGGCCTAGTGAGAGGTCTTTAAGTCATGGGGTGGCTTTCTCAAGGAGGACTGCTGATATTTAACCATTCCTCTCTCTCTTCTGGATCCTGGCCGTGAGATGGAGAGTTTTTATTATGCCATGTGCTCCCACGTGATCCATCAGCCTTGCCACAACCCCAAAAGCAACAGTCAACCAATCCTGGACTGGAACCTAAAAACCGTGAGCCAAAATGAACTTTATCTCTTTTCAAGCACTTTTTGAATATTTGTCCTGAGGATGGAAAGCTGGCTAACACAAGTCCCAGCTGATTGAGTAGGCATTCTCAGGACTTTACAAATGACAACTGTTACTGGACAGTTCCCTTAGGCCACAATCCCAACAAATGGCAGAGCAGGGACTAGAACTCAAGTTTCTTAGCACCAAAGGCAATACCTGCTCTTTTCTTCTACACTGCCTTGAACAGAGCTAACTGCATGGGAGACTGCACTAAGAATGAAGTCAAGAGGGTGAACAGAGGAAGAAGTTTCAGATCATTCAACCTGGTTTCCATGACTCCCACGCTTTAGGGCTGGTGAGACCCTACATCTGTGCTTCCCCTTCTTAAGAAGCCCTCTTTCTATTCTAAATGGGAAAAAAAAAGGCCAAACTGACATGAATTTTTAAATAAAATGAATATAAATCAGTTTTATTGTAAGAATTTGGAGTTTGCCCAAGCCATGTTTGGAACTGTTGATGTGCAGCTATGAAATGCAGGATAACAGGCTATGAAATTCGCTGGCAGCCCACACGCACCCCCAAAACCCAAACTGGGGCCTAGTTGCCTGAGTGACTCTCAAGACAAAATGGCAACTGCACTCTTCACTCTGCGCTCTCTGTCATGCCATCCCTGGAGGCCTTGCATGTGACAACTATTTCAACACAAGCCCTTCTGAAACTCCTTAATTGCTTGGAAAAAGAATCTCTTGATGCTTTTGAGATTATGATACATACCAAAGACTCCTTAAATGCATAAAAATCACAGCCTCTCACTGCATCTTTCTTACCCTAAATTCTCCAGTTCTCTTGGACTTTGGGTCAGCTTTCCACAGACCCACTGTAGTCGACACTGGATGGCATTTCATGTGAAGTTACAGAATTCTCCTTCCAGAAACCAGCCAGGGTGCCCTCCACTATGCCTGGGAACTAGACTTTGAAAGTGTCATGTTTCAATTAGGAAAGTTATGAATAACAACAAACCACCCCACAGGCTATATATAATTGTAGACACTCATTCCATGATAAATAAACACTAACACAAAGGAAATAAAGTGTTTATGAGGATAGTCCCCTCTGTCTTTGCATGTACCTAGAAGACTTTTTTTTCTCCTTATCTTGGTAAAGTACAAGGTATCTCAATGGCCACATAAACACCATATTGTCTAGTAGTTACCATAGAAACTACTATGTATGTAATTTGCTCATACTTAAATTAAAGCTACCTAGGGCAGCTTTAACTTGCATCTCTCACATAAAACTCTTCAGTGATATTTTTCTTTAATGAGAATTTTGGCATTTTAGGCATTATCCTGTACCATTCTGCTTACTAGGAGCTGAGTTTGGGCTTTGCCTGACTTTGTTTCCCTTATTGGTGATCCTCCAAGAAAAATTATACTTCTTGTACAGTGAGTCTGCTCCATGAGAGTGGAGGAGGGGGATGAAGGAGAAACAAGCCTTACATTTGAACAGAACATGACCACCAATCCTCACTGTTCGTGGACTCAGCAAATCTTTCCTGCCTCTTCACTCCACACAAGGCATAACTTGAAGGGGGATATGAGGGGAAGAGACACTGATGCCCTCTGAGGAAAAAAAAAAGGCTTGATGGTTAATCAGCTACTTTCTGGCATCTTTCTCTCAATCCTACCAAAAAATGCCAAGAAGTTCTTCAGTTTCTAGGAGTGCAAGCAACATGACAGATGAATGAATGCTCCTAAATGCTAGCACTGGATTAATGAATTCGTTGCTGAAAAAGTTTGGGGCAAGGTGGCTGCTGAGAATTATTTATTCCATTCTAGATACCTGCTTGTGTCTGCTCTAGGGGAGAGCTAGAAGAGAAACACTGTTATAAGGGAACCCACTGACTATACCTGCCTTGTAAAAGGCAGCATTTCAAATGCAAGATGCACTATGCTTTTCCAAAATATTTTAAAATTCCCCAACACGGGAAACATGGTTTTCAAAAAAATCACATTGAGCCTGTTGGTTGATTACTTATGAATTTTGGCTCATTAAAATCTACCTGGAATCGATCCAGGCTGCTCACATCAGAAAGCAGCTCAGGACCAGAATCTGCTGACATGGAAAGGCAGGGCAGATGATGAAAGTCCCTCTGCAGGGCATTTAAGGGTTGTGGGTCAGGTGCGGGAAGTCTGTCTCGATCTCTGTCATATGGCAGTGCCCCAGTGCGACATTCAGGCATAGCATCTCATTAAATTGGATCCTCTTTGCGAATCCTCCTTTTTATTTGTTTTGTTGTTGTTGTATTTTTTGGTGTTGTTTTCTTTCCCCCCACAGCCTTATCTAGACCTCGGTGACTTCGTGCAAGCTGCTCACAGCAGCTAAAAGCTTGGAAACAGTCAGAGCAGGCCACACATCCCCAGACTGCAGCAAGGCTTTCTATGGGCTAGTTTAATCCGGCAGAGTTCACCAGTTCCCATCTGGCCCCTCACGTCATCCCAGGCTGATCCGTCAAGCATTTTAGACAGCCAAGCCAATCTCCCATTGCTGAGCACTTTGCCATAAGCACTGAGTCTGTTAATAAGATTTTTGTTTGGTAAGATGCCAGGGCATCCATGTTTTCTATCATACATAAATACTAAGATTTAATAGCTTCAGCTTTTGTTTAATGTTAATGTCAACAATTTAAAAACAGAAGAAAAAAAAAAAAGGAAGAGGGTTCTCAAACGCCTGGCCCAACGGTGAAATAGCCCACTGACAGCCATTTGCAAGGGTAATGTTCTGGAAAACAACATCCATCTTGGAAACAGTTTCATTAGCCCCATCTAGGTGACCTCTACACATAATGTTGTCAAATGTGACGGCCATCAGATTATTGGGAATATGGAGATCAATAAATATGCAACACCAGTACTTGAATGCTTCTGGCACTGGAGCCATACAAATGCCATCTAACATGGCTCAGAGTCGCTGTCATCTGTCACGCCAGCTAGTAAATAGACAAGCTTAAGGGGAAGGCTATCTGTAATGGTAAAATATATGGGTGAAGATGAATTAGACAGGGAGCATGGAGCCAAGGTTCTGATGCATGAAGGTTCCAAATGAAAAACACCAGGCAAACACTGGAGGAATAGCCTGCCTGCTCTGGGGAATTGATATGAATTCTTGCAGCAGGGTCCAAAGCTGCTAAGTGGGCCTGCCTCTCTGTTTTCCATACTGGCAGCCAAGAAAGTGAGGCCTGCTTCCAGGATGCTGGCTGGAAGCTTAGAGGATCTCAAGTGACCTTTCTGAACTACACGAGGGAGCCAGAGCACATATTCCCACCAAATTCCTATGAGCATCCATCACGCAATGAATCTCTCCACAAAACAGCTGCCCGGGGCCAAAAGGAAAAAAAAATACAATTACTTCTATCTTTAAGCCCACAAATGAGCTATTTGGTAGAGTTGCCAATGAAACTTGAAACTCAAGGTGGTAGTGATGGAACGCCACCCCTTTGAGGACTACTTCTAGGGCATCAACCTATGCCCACCTCACAGATCCACGGCTGCCCAGACACAGAGCACCACAGGCTAGCCAGGCATCGGTGGCTTGCACTTATAATCCTAGCCCTTGAGAGAACAGCAGAAAAGGTATTGAGCCCTCTAGTCAAGCACACCTGGGCACAGTGGTATGTGCCTATCATCCCAAGCTATGTAGGAGGCAGAGATTGGGATCTGGATGGCTCCAGGCTGGCCCCAGACAAAACGTCCTAGAGACTATCGCAACGGAAGAAGCTGGATATGATGATATGCAACTGTCCTCCATGCTAGGAGAGGAAACCTAAATAGGTGGATCATGGTCCAGCTATATACCTGAACAAGATGCGAAACTCTATCTCAAAAGAACCAGTACCACTAAAAGGCCCAGAGGGATGGCTCCACAGTACAGTACCTGCCTAGCACGCATGAGGCCACAGGACCACCAAAAACCAACCCGGAACCAGAATAAAAACCAGCCTCTTCTTCACATGCCCCTGCATGAGGCAGCAGGTCCTTGCTCTGCACGCTCCCCTCACATACACAAGTTTTCTCAGATGCCTAAAAGCAAACACCAGTGCCTAACTGACCCATTTTCAGAAACCCTCGTCCCCCTCCCCCAAAGTGTTGACTGTAGCCGAGCCTGCCTTTTGGTTGAAGGACCATAAAGCAAGCCAATTCTTGAGGCAACAAGCTATATCTGTGCCCAGACAGATGCCCCGTGCCAGAACAAGTGTGTTCCTCCAGCCCAATTAGCGCTGATGGCCAACAATGAGCACGCCCCCCGCCCCTCTGTGTCTTAAGAAATGCCACTCATCTCTATGGAAAAGAGAACAGACAAGAAGCATAAAGGTATTTTTGAAGTACACTGGGATGAGGTACTTGGCTAGTAATTTGCAGCCTAGGTACACACCATACCTTTTAGCACGGCTATTTATCTCTCGGGGAGAATGCTGCCGTACTTACGATAAAGGCTCTGTTGGACCTCTTCATCAATAGCAAACCTTTAAGCACAGCACATCTCATAAATAGGAGTTCCACTAACACAGACTTCAAAAGGATAGAACTTGATAATTCAAAAATAGAGCTATATTAAGTGTTCCAGCAGTCCATCCATAAAAGCCGTTGTATATTCCAAACGCCAGAGTCCTCCGAGCAACATGACAGGTCTATTAGAATAATAGCAGGGGAAAGCATAATTACAAGTAATCATTGGCTGGAAAGGAGCTAGTTGTTTTTGTAGAGCAAAATGCTGCACTGCGCCCCGTGGAAAATGCAGCCTGAGCAGCAGCGGCAAAGGCAGATAACCACCCAAAATAGCCACGGCACAAACCCTGCACTATTTATTTCTATTTATTAAGAACTCTTTGTATACCTTAATGTTTTCCTGGTTGAAATCATCTTAATTTGAGTCTGCATTTTCTTTGGACAAGATTATCATGTAATTGCTACTTACCAGCTGCTATTTTCTATACAGTTGTTGGTCAAACAGTTAGGGTGCCTGTCTTTTCCTGCCTGGCAGAGAGATCACTGGACCAGGCTGGAGCTCCTGGTCGGCTCCATGGAGCCATATTGTACATACGCTGTGTGCCAAGAAGGATGAAGACAGGTTGGCTACATGAGAGCTCTTGAATCCACACATTAAGGATAGCTCGTTCCTCTTTGTGGGATGCAAAGAATGAGGGATTCATGAACTGCTTTCCTGTGGAGTGGGCTGAACCACCAGAAACCCCACTCCTCAATTAGATAAATTCCCCGCCCTAGCCGGGCACTTTCCAAGTTTCCAAAATGCAAGGAGCATAAAAGATCCCACCGGAGGCTGGGAGTGAGCCAATGTAGGGGTCTCTGCTCCACTTGCAGATATGTGAATGGAGATTCTGGAAGTAAAGAACCCCCCTGGGGGCACCTAGTTAACGTGAAAGAGGACGTGGGCTCCATCCTGCCCAACAAAATGCCTGTGGAGCACTGATTCTCCACCTTGCTCGCTCTGGAGCACCAGGACAGATGAAAGGCACCTGTGACGGGCTAGCCCACGGGTGACACCACAGTCTCATCCCACTGGAACGGGTTCGTATACAGGCTTCAGCCTGGGCTCCGCATCTTCAATTCTAGGAAAATGGTTCCCAGATCCACAAAACTAGCATGGAAGACAGCATGCTTTCTACATATGGAGAGAGACACTAAGTCAGTCACCTGTGTCCTCACCACTTCCCCAGCAGTGACTTATGACATGGAGAGAGACAAGGAGACATCAAGTTTTAGCCCAAATATGCATGTGAGAGTTTTTCAAGAGCTAATCTTTACTCTGTGATGGAAGAAGTCTCCCATGGTCACAGAGAGAAGACGGGAAGAAAGGTGGTGAAGGTAGGAGGGGATGGTGGCAATGGCTACAAGTGAGAGAACAGAAGGCCCAGTGTTGGCTTTCAGCAAGGAGTACCATTAGATGGAGACTGTTCACCTAGCATCATGAACCACAAACACTCTTCCAACATAGTCCTGGATCCACTCAAAGGCCTGAGACCTGAGGCAGGCCAACCCCCTCAGCCCCCTCAGATCAAGGGGTCAGGCTAGACTAGCATCAGACCCCCACAACCCTCAGCGCTCAGGGATGTGTCATAAAAGCTTTTGCTCCAGAGAGGATCATGGAATCCAACAGGACAGTTGAGGCAGGTCCCAGCTCAGAAAAACACACAGACCACTCATCTCCTCTAGGAAAGGGTCTGTAAGACTCAAGCCTTCCCCCACCACTCCTGCGTATCAGGACAAGGGCCCCTGCAACTCCTTGGAGCCCAGGGCTGGGGCCCAGCCCTCCCCTCCGGGGCCCACACCAGGTTTGTTCAATGCGTTCTGAAATCACCTCTTGAAGAAAGCTTCATTACCCGGAGACATAGGTAATCCTAGCCAATGCTTCCAGAAAAGTTTCAATGTCCATTACATTAGCTAGCCTTAAAATTGAATACAAATCCATTTTAATCAATATGTTGTAATAAATAGATATTAAGGCACCATGGCACTAATGTACAGGTAGACTAATTAAAGCGCCGGCATTCACAGCCCTCACATACCTCAATTTTCTCTACAAAATCCTTATTGAACCACTACTTTAAAAAAAATAATTGCATTTGCAATTAGAAACACTGAAGTTACATTATCGATTTTCTGCTAAAAACCTTTTTAGTAAACAAGCACAAACTACATTCATTAAATGTAAGTGCTTGGAGCTATGGTGTGAAATTCAATTCAGCCATTATCATGAATTACACTGATTATTGCTGTAATTATTTTCTCTTGGATACAACTGCATTTCTGTCCCTTGCTAGTTCTGTTGGACATATAACCATGTTCATTTTATAGCTAATAATACTCAACTGTAGTCCCAGCAATTACTATCACTTATACAAATCATTAAGTTAAGCTCCGGGTACCTAGTAAGATTCAAAAAAATTAAGTCAAACATCCTTTTTTAGCCTTGAAATAACTAATCGCATTGGAGAACAAGGAAAATGGCAGATGTTAACTGATTTACATGGCAAGCTTTAATCACTTGTGCTTGACTTGTGGGAAATTTCTCTTGTCCTAACCACACACACTTTGAGAAGAAATCTACCCACACACATGTTTTCTTTCCCTCCCCCACCTCACTCTGCCCAGAAATGGCAGTGGATGGGTGGACTGGGTGACACAGCTGCAGCCTTCTCTAGGATGAAAAAGACATGCTCATTTGGTGCATGGAAAGAGAATGAATGGTATGCTTTATCAGAGAAAATCACAGCATTGCACTTCTTGGGGGGGTTGCATGTGGGGGAGGGTTGATTGTTTAGGAATCTTACTAACTAAATACATTTCAGGAGAGAAAACTGCTTTGTCTGTTCCTCCAAAAGCAGCTGTAGGTTTACACAGAGTCCTTTAGGGAAAATAGATATTTTCAAATGAGATTCCCCTCTCTCCCTTGGGGGAAGAGTTGTATAAGCTGGGTATCTACAACCAGGCCACTGCCCTTCAGGTGACTATGGTTTCTAGGGGCTGGGAGGAGCTGGTCTTTAGAGACAGGCATTCAGAGACACCTGCCTCTAGACAGACCTCAAGACAGTGAAGGGGGCAAAAGAGAGGGAAAGGAAGCAGAACTTTGGATGTGTGTACTCACCACCAGACTGTCTGGTTTTCAGACTCTGTCTCTAATCTGGGAAGATCCACTTCCTGTTGACCCATCCCCACTCCAAGACGCGATACCAGGAAGGGGCACTCGCAGAGTCAAGCCTTTCTTCCCAGCATTGTTTAAGAGCCCTTTGGAAAGTGAGCTCCCAAGGCCTCCTACTAACCAACAACTCAGCCACCTTACCACCCCTGCTTTGTCTTTGAGCTGCTTTCTCCGGTGGGTGGCTGGGGATGGAGTCCTGGTAGATGTTAACGAAGCAGACTTGCCAGAGTAGAAGACTTCAACTCCACCAGAGAACGAGTGGAAGACTTCAACTCCACCAGAGAACGAGTGGAAGACTTCAACTCCACCAGAGAACGAGTGGAAGACTTCAACTCCACCAGAGAACAAGTGGCTCCCTTGAGGGAGTGCTTCACTATGGAAGAGAGGGATAGATGACTTACAGAAATCCATCAACACAAGTTGTGGGCATGTGTGTGTGTGTGCATACCACACATGTCAGTAATGGGGCTTGATCTCAGGGCCTGTAGCCTTCCTTTAGCATTATTTTCACCCATGATGAGTGCATTACCACTTGAGCTGCCCTCTACTTCCAGTTTTTTGGCTGTTAATTGAAGGTAAGAGTTTTGAGGTTTCTCAAATTTCAATACCACCAAAATTTTTTTAATAAACTATTAATTGTCATTGTCCGTTCAGTATGAGGTCACATCTTGTTTTTCTTAAAAAAATTAAGAATCTGTTTTAAAGCATATTTCTTTTTTACCTTTTTTATTGTTGGGGTAATGCATAGAGCTACATTCATCAGGTAGTGGGTGCATTGTTTCTCGCACATTGATACCCCTTCTCAAGTTTAAAAGAATATTTCTTGCTACTTCTGTTACCTGGGAAATTGACTGCAATCGCTGCATATAATATCAAAAGTCAGAATTTTTAGCCCCACCCTTTATCTACTTTATATAAGTGGGTATCCCTTTTCCAAAGCAATTTATAGTAGTGATATGTACAAGACACATACACACATATACATTTATATACACATATCTGTATATCCCTATATATGTACACACACATGTATATTGTATATATACCCCTATACATATTAAAGTAACTGGTATAGTGAAGACACAATCACTCTGAGAAAAGGGATATGTCTTCTTTCTTGTCTTGCATGCCAGAGAAAGAGACAGCCTCAAATACTGACAATTTGACTCCATCCTCTTATCTGTTGGATTCTGGGGGCTTCCTGGGAAATGGTGTTAAAGAATTCAATAGGCAGCTTGAAGATTCAGAAGGAAAAAAAAAGGAAAATTAAATTCCTAGAGATAGTCAAGAATATCACATTCATAAAGAGCCTTTCTCCAGGAGCTCAGAAACATGTAACATAACCTTCAAAGTAAAAACGGTTTGTTGCATTAGTTCTGCTTAGCTGACCATGAATGCTAATTGCAGGAAGAATTAACTGTCCAGTATCTGGGGGCCGAGCACACAAAAGAGGCTGGGAAAGGCAAACAATGAAAAGAGTAAAGATGAACACCCACGCCCCCACCCAACTCCCCAGGATCTGCAACGAAACCCTAAATTACAATGAGGTCACTATCTTGCCCTGAGAGATTAGAAGAGGCAGTTCCAGTGTGAAATGAGAGTTGGAAAGGCAAATAATTAATAATAATAATAATAATAATAATAATAATAATAATGTTTACACTTTTGCTGTTCTTTTTAAAATTCACTCTCTTTTACTCTTCTGCTTGTTTTGGTGGCTCCTACTTAGCCAAGCATTGCATTTTGTATGTCATCATCTCCACACAGGAAATAGCCTTGTTGGTACAAAGAGGGCCTTGCAGGGAAGGTTGGACTGAATGGATATTTCTCTCAGAAGTAACCTAGCTATGTAGCCTTAACTAAGGAAGTAAACCTCTGACTTTCCGTTTCCTCATCCATAAAATGGAGATAATAATGTTGCAGACATAGAATTCTGAAAGGTAAATACAATGAGCATGCCAAAGAATGTCTCTGTATGGGTAGCCATTTGCTGCAGGTATAATGTGCTCAAGTAGGGAGAAAGCAGTGGTATTCTAGAATCAGCTTACATCCTCCAGCTCCAAAGGCTGATTACCAAGCTACCAGGAATCCTGTGAGCCAAAACTGTTGACAGGATCATGACTACAAGTTAGAGGGGCCAGGAGTTTGGACTAGTGGTAGAGTGCTTGCCTAGCATGCACAAAGACCTGGGTTCAATTCCTCGGCACCACATCCATAGAGAGAAAAAAAAAAAAAGCTGGAAGTGGTGCTATGGCTTAAATGGTAGAGCTCTAGCCTTGAGAAAAGTCCAGGGACAATGCTCAGGCCCTGAGTTCAAGCCCTACAACAGGCAAAAAAAAAAAAAAAGTTAGTTTGAGCTCAGTGGCAACACTCTTGCCTAGCATGCACAAGGCCCAGAGTTCATTATCTAGCCATCCAAAGAAGGAAAAAGAAAGCAGCAAGAAAGCAAGGAAGGAAGACAACATTCATTTATACAAATTTAAATAAATCATAGAAAAAAGAAAGGTGGCAATACGCAGCACTTTCTACTGCCTTTTGTTACTACCTATGCTGTGGAAGTCAGGATGTCCACGTCTGTTCAGAGAGTACTGTGTGACAGGGTACCACTGCACAATTCTTCCCAACTGGTCCCTTGCTAGCAGCTGTGACTCAGTAGTTAACAATGTCCAGACCAGAGGATGTGGCTCAAGTTTAGCCAACTTAAGGTCCTGAGTTCAAACCCAAATACTGCCAAAAAAGAAAATAAAGAGTGCTAGGATTTGCTCATTTCATCTTAGAAATATTGAACCAATGGAGGAAAGAGGCCATGGCTTTACAGAGAACCGACGGCACAAATGACAGGATGGCAGCCTGATCCTCTCCAGAGGTCTAGCTGCTGTGAGCTGTTCTGCCTCCCTCCCCTCTCTGTTACTGTAGCTTTAAACTAGCTCAGGTCGGTGTCTGCATCCAAGGCCTAGCCAATGATCAAGACACAAAATCAATATGAACACTGTGCTATCTCTTTGGGGTCATTTTCATCTATTCTTAGCTGAGCATAGTAATAAAGCCCTAATCACTAGTTAGCCATTGTTGTTTTAATCTCTGCATAACACACTGTGTATCCTGGAGATATCTGTGCTATTTCTCCTGTCATCAACACCGGAGCAGCCCAGGTCTTGCTGGCTGCTGGCTCTCCAGCCCCCTTTCCCAGCAGGGCTTCGTGCTGCCCAGAAGATGTTTAAATAACCATTCCAGGCTGTGCCTTAATTACTGTCACACCACACCAATGATCCAATTAGGCCTTGACTGTTTAGGTAAAGAAAGGTCTCTTCATCAAAGAAGACTGGGTGTCTGGTGGGAAACCAGAACATTTGTTGTTCAAGACATCCATAGTTTGCTCTTCACACTTTAGGTAGGATCACAGCCAATTCTGTTTTCCAAACAATTTACACGTCATCAATTTTCAGGTTTTTCTCAGGAAAGTTCAAAGTCAACCTGCTTATATGCTTCCCTTCATCCCCCTCCGGGCTGCCCTCACTCCCTCCATCCATGTCTTTTTTTTTCATATGTTTTCTATTGTAATCAATAGAAAGGTTACATTATATTCACCAGATAGAAGGTGCATGACTTCACAAACATTGATACCCTTTCTCATGATCTGGTCTCCATCCATGTCTTTGCTAAGTTTCTTTTCCTTCGAATACAGGTTTGCACTCTAGTGCAGGCTGCCTTACTGGCTGCTGGTTTCTGGTTGCTGAATACTGAGATGGCAGATGCTCCCCATGTGAAAAAGCTAGGAATCAGGGAAAGCCCATTTCCTGCAGTTCTTGTGGAGACTGACACCTGGGAAGCCTGGCGTCTGCATAGGAAGATAAACCAGCATGTGAGACGACTGAAAATGCAATCAGTCACTCTTACACATACCATAAGCTCCTCACCATTAACTCTCACTCTAACTTAGGCAGAGGAGAGAATCCAAGCAACTGGCACAGTGTTAGACAGATTCCAATTCATTATCTATCCCTCAAGATCCTGCTGCAAATTCCCATTTTTTGGAAAACAAATTTTCCCATCTGGAAAACAAGCCATTTGATGCGCATGTGATCAACTCCTGGGCACTGAGCAAGCAGTCAGCCCACAAATGTTTGGTTTATGTTTGCCAGGTCATTTCTCAGGGGTCATTAGGGTCACTCCCATATGTACTGAAGCTTCCCCTCTCTAGCTCAGTCTTACTGTTTCTCATACACAACTTTGCATATCCAGCTACAATTTTGCATAAAGGGATTTTCTTCATGAATGGCATCCTAAGTTGTTGCATGGCCCTTGAGCTCATATTACAATGAAAAGATTTCTAAACATCAGAAACGTGGAAAACATATGAAAATTCAAAGTTTTGCAGCCATCCATAAAGTTTAATTGAAACACCGCCCAGGCACATTCGTTCAGTGTTATATCTATTGCTGCTTTCATGGGCCATTGCAGAGATGAGTAGTCAAGCCACAGATTATATGGCCAGCAAAACCGAGAACGCTTACTATACAGCACTTGGCACAGAAAGCTTGCCAAGCCTTACTTTCAAGAATGAGGACAGCAGCAGCTATGCAAGAGCCTAGGTGTCTACCAGTGAATGAACGGATAATGAAAATATGGTAAAATATATGCAACGAAGTATTACTCAGCTGTGAAGAATGAAATCATGACATCTGCAAATAGATGCAACTTGACATCATCCTGTTAAGCAAAATAATCTAGACTAAAAAGATAAATATTCCATATTTTCTCTTATATGTGGAATTTAGACTTTTCAAGAAAGACATCCAAATAGAGAAAGAGGACTGTTTGGGAAGAGGAAGGGACCAGTGGAAAGAGGGGAAATAGAAAAGGAAATGTAACTTTGGTTAATCTCATATTGTTTCTGTATCTGACTTTGTTACCTGGTATATTGTATATACATCTATTTGATTATTTGAAATAGGAAAGGGAAGGGAGGAAAACATGATGATTGGGAGGTAGAGGAAGGAATGGGGACAAAAACATGAGAAGGGGTATCAATGTGTGAGAAGAAATGCACCTACTGACGAATGTAACTGTAACCTCTCTATATATTACAATAAAAATTTTTAAAAAGATCTGGGCCAGGAGTTTGGCCTAGTGGTTAAAGTGCTTGCCTAGCATGCATGAAGACCCGGGTTCGATTCCTCGGTACCACATACATAGAGAAAAGCCAGAAGTGGTGCTGAGGCTCAAGTGGTAGAGCGCTAGCCTTGAGAAAGTCCAAGGACAGTGCTCAGGCCCTGAGCTCAAGCCCAGGACTGGCAAAAAAAAAAAATTTTTAAAAAGAAAGGGAATGTAATATGATCAAAGTATTTTACAGACATGTATAGAAATGCAATGAAAACCCGATATTTTGTAGCTACTATACAATAATAAAAAAAATTTAAGAAAACAATTGTGGATGGCTAAGTGAATTCAGCTGTTTAGGCTGCCATAATAAAACATCATAAATTTATTTTCTCACTGAGACTAACATCCAAGATCCAAGAGTCAGCAGGGCTGGCATCAGGTGAGGCCTTGCCCCTGAATTGCAGACAGCCACCTGCTCTCTTACTTCTCTTCCATCCTATCAGATCAACACTCAGTCCAGATCCCAGGAAGGAGGTGAACCGATGGGAGCCCTCAACGAACGCTTGTGGAGTAGACTTATTCGTCTCCCATGGCTTCTCTGTTAACACACCCCACCCCTAATCACCACACGCTTCCCTGGGCTGAACCTTGGACTAGACCACAAGCTTCTTGGAAAAAGATGTCTATCTTGTCAAAATTGCATCCACTGCCCCTTACTGCATCTGCTACAGAGTATGTGCTCAAGAATATCCAAATTACAATGTCTTGAGAGTCTTCAAGCCCAAGACTTGAGATTATTAAAGCAAAGAAACCATATCTGTTATGGATGACCATTTTAGCTGTAGGTTTCCCTTCCCAGTGTCACATGAGGATGCAGGTTGCTCTGAGGAGGCACGAAAGCAAAGATTGCTTCACTGGTCTCAACCAAAGAAAATCCCAGCTTAACAACACTGTGTTTTAGTCATGGACATGTGCACTGCTTCTTGAGAAAATGTTGCTCCCGGGTGAACTGCTTCATCCATTTCCTGACTGAGGATACCTTTGTTTTTGCTCAGCCTGCATAGCCAAGAAGAATGAAAAGCATCAACTATAAATGAGTGGAAATGTAGCTCCTTTGGAAAACCACCTCAGGAAGCACCAAAGGATTCCAGACTGTCAGACTGTTGGAAACCACGTGGGTCTTCAGAGTCCAAAGGAAGGAAAGTGTGGAGTTTCAGCACTGTGTGTTAAATAGAGAGGAAAGAAGAAAGATCGGAGAACAAACTTCCAGAGATGTTCTTACAAGTGTTAAGCTTCACTAAGAGAGCCAATAAGAAATGGTCTGTATCTTAGGGTTATGAACAACACAGGAGTCAGCCAATGCTTGTGAAGGTTCCATCCATTCCCAGTCACGAGCTCAGTTCTGCGGCTGGGATTTTGACAGAGGCAGAGCTGTCAGGCTCCAGGTAGTGTCTCATGGAGGAGGAGACAGTTCAATATGCACTTAGTTAAATACACTAATGAAGAAGAGTGGCGGCATTCTTCAGGCACACCACAGCCCAGGCTTAGAGGCTCAGAGGGAGTTGAGAGGTGACATTTGGAGGTTGTAGGAGCTTGGTGGGCAGATGACAGAAGACAGAGGAGCACAGTGCAAGACTCGTGAAGGATCCCCCAAAGCTCATGGGTTACCCTTGAAACCATCTTGTTGAGAAGCAGTGTCAAATCTTTTGGATGAGTCTTTAATTCTGTTCCAAGTGTGGGTTTTGTTGGCTGTCTCCATTCATAATGAAGCTGCAGAAAAGGTAGATATTGGGGAGGAGAGGCTCTAATCTCTAATTCCCACCTGATTTCTACTATTTCCCCTTACTTTTTTCTACCCAACAGATAAATTGCATCTTAACGCAGAACTGGTCATGATCTTTCCACCTTCCGTTTCAGTGAGGCAGTAGTTTAATTAAAAATAGAATAACATTTACATACATAATCATCCCACCTCCACAAGAGGCAACTAAGAGCTTCTTAGGAATGCACAGCCTGCCAATACCTCGGCAGGTCTCGTGAAACATTCCTGAAAGTCCGCTGGTCTTCTGTGGGGATGATACTGACAAGCTGTAGCAATGAACATTTTTGTTGAATGTATGTCTGAGGCTTATAGATTCTTCCGGTGTCTGTTTCTCATATTTGGAACAAATAGTAGATCATAGTCCTACACAGAGAGGCAATTAATGTTTGGCCTTCTTTTCCAGCTTTGCACACAGCAAGCACTGTCATCCTTGCTCCCTGGAACAACTGCTCCAGGTATGGAAGGAAGGCATCATCCTTCGCTTCCCCAGGAGAAAGACATATGCCTAGGAAGTGACCAGGCCACAATTCTTAGTCCAGTGCTCTTTCTCCACTCTGCACCATAAGACAGCATTCTACAGTGTGTTTGCCAAGCTTGACATCACCTAGGTGCAGAATGGTGTTCTTGCTGAAGAAATCATACAGACACATATGATAGTCTCTATACGAAATCAGGACTTAGGATTTATACAAGCTCCAGGGCTATCTCATCAATTACCTTCCCACGCCATGGCCCAGTTGTCTAGTGTCCCTGTCTTTGGTAAACATCCAGGATTTCTCCAGGAACTACTTACCTGGCTTCCATTTGGGGTCTTCATGGAACCAAGAAAATGGCTTGATACCAGCTCTAAGGGCAGGATCAGTGTGATCTAAACTGCACCAGGCACCCATTCACTGATTATGATCACCCACGTGATCACAACTGGTCGAATCAGAAAGAGCCTCAGGACTCCTGAAGGGAATGCTAAGACAAAAATGCCCCAGTGAACATGAAGCTGCAGGCAGCCATCTTGGAATCATGAAGAGAACTGACCAGAGGAAGACATGGACACTCTAGAAAGCAGAGACATACAAATTAACTAGATCCACAATAGTGGTGAATGTTTGGCTCAGCTCTGCCATTATCTCTCCATCTTTCAATTACTTGAAATAATAAATGACTGTGTAGGCAGTTTTAATCAGGCTTTCTATTAACCCTAATAAAAACATGGAGTCTCAAGGAGCAATAAATAATATCTCTGCCCTCATTCACATCTTGGGAGACTCGGGTAGCCTGTAAGGGGGCTGGGCATGGTCCTGTACATGCCAGCCTTCTCGTCCACCTGTGGGCACTTGGAATCAGCATATCACACTCTGTCTTACTGTGACATCTAGTTCTTTGCTCTGAAAAAGACAAATATGACATTTAAACTGAGAGGCCCAGCCAAATCTCAATGTCCACATTTTTATGCATAAGCTCATGGAAAGTGTGTTACTTTTCAACTGTGTTATATCAGAAACTGCTATACCAGAAGGGCAAAGCTATTTTGTCATAACCATCTCTCTCATCATTTCCTGGCATTTGATGATTTTACTACCTTTTTCCCAGTATCCCCGGGTCAGTATCTTTAACCTATTATGTAATGATATTTCAGGGGCTGGGAGATGAATTGCTCTCTGTGTAAAATATGGCAGTGGATCTATACCCCTAAGCTCTGATAATTAGTTTTTAATGTAACTACAATTCTTTTGAGGAGATGCTTTTGCACTCTAAAATCTTCTTAAAAGCATCCCTTAGGCTGAAATTAAGTTGGAAAGAGCGTGGTGGAGGTCTGCATTGAGGGGCTACAGGAGCTCGCCTTGCCCGTCAGTCTGACGTGATTCATGGGTCTCCAGCAGGCGGAGGTCTGCCTCCTCTCACCTCTGGGCCCAGGCCTGTCCCTGCGCGTAGCTACCAAAGCAACAAGGGACAATACACTTCATCACTGGACCTGACACCAAGTAATAGCTACAAATGGATTTTCAAGGTGGGGGAGGGTGGGGGTGGGGCTCACGGGTCGGGGAGGGGCCAAAAGGACCCAGGCTATGCTTAACTATCTGAAAAAGCATGAAGAGCCAGAGGGGATAAAAGAGCATGGAATGCCCAAACTTTCCATAAACTCCAAAGAAATTCCAGGTCCTCATCTGTCCCAGACATCCCTGAAAATATTTCCTTTCCCTTTTCCTGAAGCAACTAGTAGAAAAACCACCAAGTGTTCTGGAAGTGATACAAACTGTAAGATTTCACTTTGACCAGACATAAGCAGTGGAGAGAACAGAGATGCTCATCCCTGAATGAGAGGCTGGAGCAGACAGCAATTTTTCCAACCTCTTGCTACCTGTTTGACAGGTACCAACTCACTTCATCTTCTTAGGATATACTGCGATCATTGACAACTTCAAAAGAGGAAAATCCAGGCCAGGGATGGCTAGGATAAGCCAAGATGGAGGCCCGAGAGCCCCTGTTAATAAGCGATTACACTGAATTATCCCTACAAAGTTCCTTCTCATAATTACTTTGAATATACCTGTATTAGAAGCCAGAAGGAATCCTCTTGTGACCCAGGGTGACTGGGAGAAGAGGACCTTGTAGAGTCTGGTAGGACAGGCCAATGGGGATGGAAGTGAGAAGGAGGCACATTCCCAGGACCAGTTTTGTATTGGAGCTCAATACACCATAACTTTGGAATGGTTGACTAGGACCTGGTGGCAGAAAGCACTGAACACAGGAGATTTCAGAGTTCATTGGTAGATAAAAAGAAATAACCGAAGGTTTAGGGCAGAGAGTGTCACAATGAAAGACCAGTGTAGAAAGATTAGCTTGGCAGCTTGTGGGGATGGATCTCACCTCTGGCAGGGTACCCCTGTCTTTTGCACAGCTTCTTCCCTTGAGTCTGGGTTGAGCCTGGCCCTGCTTTAACCTCCAGAAGAGCGCTGCCATGCCAGTTCTCAGCCTCGGCTTCCAGAAGGTTTGGAAGCTTTGCTTTCACTTCTTTGAAGCCCACTGCTGGCATGAAGAATGTCGAATTATCTTACTGGAGTGTCCAGAGGGGAGACAATGGAGGGAAAGAGGCCCTCAGAGAAGGAGCCACATAAATGTGACCCTATTTGAGCTGCTGGAGCCCGGCAGCAGAGCCTTCTACATGGAGCACAGCACAAAGGCGTCAAAGCGCCATCCTGTCTGTTGAAGCCCCAGGGACACCAGATGCCAAAGAAGTGAACCACCCCTCTGGGACTGTGTCTTTTCAAATTCTCACCCTGCAGAATCATGGGAAATGACAACGCCGGCTGAAGTGTCCAGCTGTCTCTGTAAAGACAGGACCCTAAATGTCTTACTCCCATGAACAAACATAAATGATCTAAATACAGAGATTGACAGGAGACGTAGAAAAACACCCCCCAATTATTTGCTTTGCATAAGAAATTGATTTCAAACATACTGTTGATACATAGAGACATAGATACACAAAGTAAAAAGCTGGCCATTTGTATACCATCCAGATATCAGTCAAATGAAAGCAGGAAGCTGAGCAGTGTGGTACCTGCTTGTAATTCCCAGCTACTCATGAAATAAAGATTGGGAAGGATTGTGGTTTGAGGCCAGCCGAGGCATAGAATTCATAATATTCCATCTCAACCAATAGTTGAACTCAGTGGAATATACCTGTAATCCTAGATACAATGGGAAGCATAAGTAAGAGGAGGGTGGGCAAATCAAGATACTAACTCAAAGAAATGCACAGTAAAAAGGGCTGAAAGGATGGCTCAAGACATAGAGTATGCCCAGTAAGCATTAGATGGATGGATGGATGAATGGATGGATGGATAGATAGAAGGAAAGAAAGAAAGGAGAAAAAAGGAGGAAACAGAAATAAAGAAGAAAGGAAAGAGAAGAGGGGAGGGAGAAAAGACAAAAGGAGAGGAGGAAAAGGAGAAGGAAGAGGGGAGGGGAAGGGAGAGGAAAGGAGGGGAGGAAGGGAAGGTAGGGAGGAGGAGGAGAGGAAAGAAGAAGAGAGAGAAAAGAAAACAGAAGTTCTGTGCTGATATCAGAAAAGGTAGGCTTCAGATCAAAAGAAAATTGTCAAGGACAAAGAGAGAGGGGGAGAGAAATATATTAATGATAAGAATCAATCTATCATGAATACTTAATCTAGCTAGTTAGATATAATTTAGCAATTACACTCCTAGAAATTTATCCCAGAAAAATGAAGGCTTATGTCATAAAAATCATGCTCATAACTGCATGGCAGCGTTATTTGAAATAGCCCCAAATATGAAACCATCAAAAGTTCCTGAAAGGTAAACTGTTGAACAAATAATGACGTATTCTTGCTATGAAATGCTATTGAAGTGGGGTGTTGATTCAAGGAACAGCTTGGATAGATTTCATGGGCACCATACCTTAGTAAAAAATAAAATAAAAGCCAATCTCCGAAGGTCACAAAATATAGTTCTTTACAGAGCATTCTTTAAACTCGATTAAAGAGGTTGGTGGTGGTTTTTGGTTAATGATGCAGACAGGCCACAGAAGTAGTGTGATTATAAAAGTGGGCATAGTAGAAATGAAATACCTCTGTATCTTGTGTATTACAAGATGCAACAACTGGCATACACTCATGTGGCCTCCTCCATCACCTTACAAGCTCTACAAATGTATAATCATTCCTAAACACTAAACGACATTAGTTCCTCTGCCTGGCTGGGCCCGTCTCCCCCAGGGCTGCCCTTTAACCCACAGCCCATGTCTGGGAGCAGGGTCTAAGCCTGGCAAATACAGAGCCTGGCTCACAGAAAACTCTTGAGTAAATTTAAATATTTGCTAAATGACTAAACTAGAATGTACCTTACCTGTGTTCCATCATAAGACAACTGGGGCTCCTGTGGAAGAATACCACAGCCTAACGCAAGGAGAAGTCGTGCCTGGAACTCTGGAAATGCTGGCTTGTCCCTGGTCTGGCTGGATCCACTTGAGCTGCCCAAAACCTGCATCTCCAGGAATCCAGCTGTATGGCCTGCCATTTGGCATTTTTTAAATAGTTGTATATAAAAGTCAGCTGTATATTCTAAGATTATTGAGTAAAACTTTAGTGGGGAATTGAGTATATGATTTAGATTTATGAATTATAAAGGAGAAAGCTCATTGAACAATGCAGGCATGACGTTGCTTCGTAGACATTAATCTAAATTAATGTCACTTGTAATGAGATAACGTCATGTGCCTCCTGACACGAAGTGCTAAGAAGACAACATCTGCAGTTTCTTGCCAAAAACACAACCTGGATCTAATCATGAAGCAACATTTGACAAGCGCAAACTCACTGGTACTCAACTACACAAAACTGGCCTGTAGTCTTCAGAAATACAGGTTCTCCCAGACTTCCAATATTTCACTTTACAATAGCTCAAACTAATGATTTTTTTTAAATCTCACAATGAGGCAAAAGCCATATACCTGTCACAGAGCCATAATCTGAATTTCTCTGGCAATATTGGGCAGCACTGCTAAGCTACTTCTCATCAGCCATGTGATCGCAAGGGAAAGCTATCGGCTCTTTAACTAGGCTGGGAGACTGAACGAGGCTGCTCCCTGCCCCTCACACACACTCCTGGCCTAGGCTGGGTTTGTGCGGTGGGGGGGGCGGGGTGAGCCCATTCTAAGTGGAGGAATGTTTGTGCCAAGGTTGTGAGAAGCAAAGAAAGGTTGAGGAGTGACCCCCCCCACTTCCAGACCCAAATATAAAAATACACAGGGAAATAACATCCGCCAGGCACGGTGGCTCACACCTATAATCCTAGCTACTCAGAAGGCTGAGATCTGAGGGTCACAGTTCAAAGCCAGCCCAGGCACTAAAAAGTCTGTCCGACTCTTATCTCCAATTAATCACCAGAAAACAGGAAGTGGTGCTGTGGCTCAGGGGGTAGAGCAGTAACCTTGAACTGCAGAGCTCAGGGACAGCACCCAGGCCCAAAGTTCAAATCCCACAACCAGGAAAAAAAAAATCCATAATCGGATCCTGGATCCAAAAAGGGGCATTTTGGGAAATTAAGTCCCTAGAATATGGACTGTGGGTCCAACGGTGACAGACACATGTCACACATATCGGTGTTACATTTCTAATATTAATCATCGTTCTCCAGTATGTAACCAACATCACCACCGCCACACATTGTGGTGCACACCTGTGAATCCAGGGTTTAGGAGGCCAAGACAGAAGGACCCAGAGTTTATGGTCAGCTATATGGGGAGACCCATCTCTAAAGGGGGGCTGATGTACACAGAGAATGTCTTTATTCTTAGTAGATATATCATAAAATATTCATGAGTAAAGAATAAAGGAGGGATTGCAGAAATAAAGCAAATGTGGCCAAAGTAGCACTGTGGCTCAAGTGGTTGAGCACCAGCTTTGAGCAAAAAATCCAAGCAAGAACATAATGTCCTGAGTTCAAGCCCCGGTAACAACAAAAACAGTAACAACCACACATACACGAATAGGGAATGTGGCAAAATGGTACCAACTGGTAAATGTGGGTGACAGGCGGATCAGGCAGCTCCTTTCCACAGATTTTAAATCATTTATAATTCAAGAGGCTTCTTAAATCTCCATGCTCATGTTTGTATTCTTGAGGAGAATGATGGGATGGACTCAGAGTTGTCACAATCTATAAGCAATCAAACAAGAAATGAAGCAGGAAGGAAGAGAGAAAGGGAGGAGGAAAAGGAAGAATCGAGGGCAGCGGGAGCCCTTCCATGGTCTCCTTGCACTGCCCCCTGCTCGCCTGTTCCATATTGGGGGGGGTGGGTCCTGCCTCAGCTGGCGGGCTGGCCACCGAGCTCCCCGGGCCTAAGTGAAAATGGTCTTGCGGTCTGTGCAGCACCTGAGACAATAAGATAACCAGCGCCTGCCTGTCTGAACCACGGCAATTTGAGCAAAATGGTCCCAGAGGTGATCTTCTCACCTCTCCTCACAATGACACTCTAGCCTTATTTGGCTCAAGCCGATTCATGGATTCTGTTCATTACTTTTCCTGTTGAACTCTTGGTCTACAGTGAAGATCATTTGCAAATAAAGCCTGGGGTTTCAAAAGGGTTTATGAGACAATCAACTAGATAGAAGTAGAGTCTCCGGTATCAAACCTGCACCCATCTCTCCATTACTAGCCATTTTTTTAATATCACTCTTTTTTTTCCCCTCTGTGAAAGTTGTTTCTATTCATCTTACTTTCCCACTGCCCAGACAAATCTTCCTAAATTAGCAGAGCCTGCAGCACCCGCGTGGAGAAGGGAAGGGGTAGGGGGAGACAGACAGACTGTCTGCTGCAAAACTATTTAATTTGAGCTGGTTGCCCCTTCTGAAAAATGATGTCCACATCAGATAAGGAGATGGGCAGTTTAAATTGTTCTATCAGAACCAAGTTGCCTGTTTTTGAAGCTCATTGCAGGCAATTGGAAACTGTTCTCTTCTCCTTTTTTTATATAAGGCAATTGCCCAACTTGAAGCCTGTTTATGATTGAAGTAGAGGCCACAATAATTTTTACAGTAAAAGCCTCAATCTGGATCAAATTGTATATTTTCTAGGTAACTCTGCTGGGTAAACAGTGCCTGTGCTTTATCTTTAATGCCATGTCTTTATGCATTCTGTCAAGTGAACCCTCCCTCGGGAGTATTTTACATGCTAGTACGTAGACAACTTGCTACTTAACACATTTATTGTGGTTTGTCTCTTCACAGATGAGAATATTAACTGCTATATCTTCCTTTCTTAAACCCAGTTTGCCCTGTGAATGTGCATTTGGGCCCTTAATGGGTTTTTTCCTGTTCTAATTAATATGACAACCTAGTATTGTCATCAACCAGTATTTATGGAGAAGCCCTGTGTGGCGTGGGCCGGTGCTGGGGGCTTTAATTAAAAGCCCCTATCTTATTCTGGGGATCTCTGCACGAGGCTCCCACAGCTGTGCCAGGGCAGCTGCAGTAGAGCTAGCTGGTTGCAGGACTATTTGCTATGGGAAAACAATGGGATTGACTAGATTATTACATGGCCATTAAAGAACAAGATCAGTGTACATTCACTGAAGTGGAAAGATATTCATGATATATTGGGGAGTAGGGAAACATAAACTAAAAAAACAGTAAGAATAAAATGATCTCACTTTCTGGAAGGAAAGGTATAGTATACGCAATGAGTCTATACATGTAGATGTGCATGAAGCTTATACGTCTCTTTGCTTCTTTTCATGCCAGTTCTTGGGCTTAAACTCAGGGCCTACATACTATCCCTGAGCTTTTGCTCTCAAGGCTAGCACTCTACAAGTGGAGCTCCAGCTCCACTTTAGGCTTTGTTTCAGCAGTTAATTGGAGATAACAGTTTCACAAACTTTGTTGCCCTGGCTGGCCTTGATCCACAATCCTCAGGTCTCAGCTTCCTGAGTTTATAAGTGTGCGCCACCAGAGCCCAGCTATGCTTACCTTTTTAAAGTCTTAATAATAACCACCAAGCTGTTATCCATAGTTACCCTGAGGATTGAGACAGGTGGCCAGGTGGCCAGGTGACCTGCATACTTCATTTCAGACATTGGTATAATATTTTCACTTTCTACAATATATGTTTGTGCATGGATATATATATATACATATATGTAAGTAAAGAATTTATAATAATGTTATTTCATAACCAGATATACTGTATCTTACACAAGCTCAACAACATAAAAATAACTGTGCTACTCTCATAACCACAGGAATGTGCAGCAGTGGAAGCAATGAAGTAAATCTTCATCGCTTAGTGTATCGTCATTCGGTGAACCGTGAAGATGGGGAAACAGTGACACCTCCATCTTCCATTTCTTCACTAGAGGCAAGGGATCCCTGAAGCATGCAAAGGGTCCTAGGTAAGAGGATGAACAATCTGGAGGAATTTAACAGCAATAATGCAATTCTCCTAAAGGACTTAGAATCTGAAGCTCTTAGTTCGCCTTTAAAACTACTGCCCTGCTGAGGCCATGAAAATCATCACAATCCTGGTAATCAGCCACAGTGGTGGTGAGCAGACAGGTAAAAGACAAAATGATGCCAACCTGGAGTCTACTCACGTGTGGATGAGTGTAGGAAGCCTGCCACAGTCGAAATTAAAAAGGTCCCCAAGTGCTCCCTCCCAGACTCCTCTTCCTCCTCCTTGTTGGACTTGGGCTTTCTCCCAGGCTACCGCTATGTCTTTAAAACCTTGACCTTGAAGGTCATTAGCAACGAATAGTAAATCACTTCATGGGATCAGCCAATGTACAATAGTTAACGTATATTTTCCAGTATTATAAATACTCTTTTAACCAGATCTGCTGAAGCCATCTTCTCTCTATGCTAGCTAGCTCTTGGCAACACGAGTGAGTAATTCTGTTATTAATTGTGGTTAATTGATCCTTGGCTGCTTTGAGAGGACAAGATCATCAAAAGAACAGTTTCTTGGAAGCTAACCTATGCCTGGGTAACAGCCTGAGACAATGGAACCATTCACATTCCACAAAACATGGGCCATGAATCTAGGTTTCATCTTTCTAGAAAAGTACTCTATGTAGTTCAAGGCCAAACTCAAGGTGGAGAAAGTTCCTGAACTAACTTGATTTCATCTCTCTTGATTTTGGGTGTGTGCGTGCGTGCGTGCGTGCGTGCGTGTGTGTGTGTGTGTGTGTGTGTGTGTGTGTGTGTATGTGTGTACACCAACTCTAGGGCTTGAAATCAGGGTGCAGGATCTGTCACTTAGCCTTTTTACTCAAAGCTAGTCCTCTATCACTTGAGCCACAGCTCTGCTTCCATATTTTTGGTGGTCAATCTGAGAGGTAAGTCTCCTAGACTTTTCCTATCTAGGATATCTTTGAACTACAGTCCTCAGATCTAAGCCTCCTGCATGGCTATGATTATAGATGTGAACCACTAGCACCAAACTTCATTTGCTTTATAATCAATAGTGGTCTCCCAGGATCCAGTGGGGAGTGATTAGAAAACCCTTGCGGATACCAAAATTTACCAAGTCTCTTGTATAAAATGGTGTGGTATTTTTACATAAGCTATATATAGCTACCAGTAAATAAATCACCTTTAAATACTTACAATGCATCACATAATGTAAATTCTATGTTATTATTTAGGGAGTCATGACACATGGAAAAGACTGCACAAGTTCCCTACAGACACAATTTTTGGGTTACTACAGTTGTTGGCTTACTACAAGGATACAGAACACACAGCTACTGAAAGCCAGCCATATTTTTCTAGCAGAAGCATACGAATGTCTACACCCTGGGCAAACCTAATTGACCAAAATCATAAACCTGATTTTATTCAGTCCATCCAATAATTGGAGTGGAATGCCACGTGCCCACACAGATTTGCTCACATGTGGACCTATGTTTTCTTCATTGAGGGGACTCTTTGCCAGGGCCACGTTGCCCTGCCACTGCAGGCCCATGTGATGGGCACATGGCTGCTGCTGACCGGGTTTTATCTCTTGCACTTACACTTGCTCCAAGGACCGCACTCCAAGAACACAGCGAGGACATGTGGCCTCGGGGGGGGGGGGGGATAGGACACAGCTAGCCTCTCCTCTTCCCAACAGCAGTTTTCTTTTCCTTCTCAGTCTGGGCACTTGAGTTTCAGATAAAGTGCCCATCTCCCATGGCCAAGAAGAGGTCAAATTAAGAATGGTGCTCTCTTTGGCAACTACAGAAAGTTCTCATTTTCTCATCAAGTAAAGTTCCCTAATGGCTGGTATATGAGCCCAATTTCTAACCAGTCCTGAATTGGCCCATTTCCCTCTCAGTGGTGCAGGCTCCCTGTGGGGCAGATTGTCACAGGCACCACAGGTGCTGGAGGAGCTGGCAGGAACCATCTCTCCCTTCCGGGTTTCTTGCCTTCGGTGTTTTAATTCTGCTCTTAAGTCCTAAACCTTACAAAGGGACTGAGACATCACAAGAGATCTTAGACCCTTTTAATTAGATGCAGAAGCTCATATTTATTTTTTTTAATTCAGTTTCTCCTTTCCAGGCCAGTCCAGAGACGACAGGGTATGAAAGGGCATCAGGGTTGGGATCTCATACTCCAGGGTCTGAGGATCCTGAGTTCATGGTCAGTCTGAACTACACAGAGAGACCTTATCTCAAATAGAAAAGACCAGGAGGCGGGGGCTGGAGTTTAAATAATATCACTGCCGAAGGGGCTCTTCAGCCTGTTTGATGCTAAAGGCTCGGGAAAATGACGCTAGCAACACCCTCGTACTGACGTGTATTCTGTCCCCAGACCAAGTCCCACATGAGGGTTCTGGGCTCCCACGTGTGTCCTCCACACCCCCACCTGCCTGGCCTTTCCTAGCCTAAGCCAGGAGTCACAAGGCACAAGGCATACACAAACTACAGGACCCCATTCTCCCTCCACGGCGCAGGGCCACCTCGCAGAACCAGGAACAACTTGATCTTCCAGCAGGAAGGCAGCTGTCATGACCACTGAGGCTTCTACCTCAGAGTCTAATGACTCCTGCTACAGCCACAACTGTCACCACTGGCGTCTACCCCGACTCACCACCAAGCCTGGCAAGCGCCCGGAGCTTTCAGTGCAAGGCCACCCACCCGTCTTCTTTTACTCCTGGCTTCTCTACCACTAACAAAGCAAGGTGACACATCTCTAAGGCGCTTCCTGTCTTGGCAACCAGCCCTGATGGTCCTTGGAACCTGGAGGTTGACAGGCTCAGGTTGAAGCGAATTCTCTGGTGTGTCACTTAGTGTGACATTGGAAAGACCCCCTATGCAGCCGTGACGGGGTACATGACACCATTTCCTCCTTGGGTTAAAAAGGAGAATCTCAAGGCTCAGAAACTTGTCTGCAGCCACACAGTCGGAATAATGCCTAACCCCAGAACCAGCTCTGGTACCTCGATGTCATCCTGCCTCTACTGGGCTTGCATGTGACACTGTCCTTCCTTCAAAGAGTGGCTATCCACTGAGGTCTCCCCACTTTCTCCTTCAGGACCAGGCGAGCCTCCTAGGGGGAGGAATCCTGTGAGTTTCTCTAGAAGGGGTGGTGCTCTACCACCACCCAATTTACCATCCAGGCTGATCTGCCTGTCACCCAGGTCCCTGCCCCCACCCCACATCCCTTCCTCCTCATCTCCACACCTACCTCACACAGCCTCTCTTTTCTATCCTGTCAAGAACTTCTCCCTCTCTTGGAGCTCTGTGGCTATGGCTGTCTCCCCCTCTTCCCATCTTTCCTTCCCTCCACCCCCACCCCTGCACTATGGAGAGTCTGAGGGCTATGTGTCTTCCCACTGTGTGCCTCAGGTAATTTAGGCTGGACAGAGCCTGCTCTGAGACTTCTGCTCAGGGTACTGGCCCCCAAAAGGCTGCAAGCATTAGCTCCTTTCAGGCCCTGTGTTTCCTCCCTATGCTTGAAGACAAAGGCCATGCTCACAAAAGGCGCAGCCAGACAGTCACCTCTCCAGAGCCTGGAACAAAGGGATGGCACGTGGGCACCACCCTCGGTGGAGATGGCCACACTGCCCTCAGCTTACACATACCACACTGGTTGCCATGGCACGTTTTAATTAAGGGTAAGGATTTTGTGTCTTGATAACAGAAAATATAGCTCCCCTTTGTGTGTCTCAGGTTCTTTTAGGAACAAGCATAGGAAATGCAGCTTGGAAATAGTTCTCAGCCAAGTGGGGGGGTAGACAGGCCCCTGGGAGGAGCCTCTGAAAAGAGGTAGGGGGCTGCCCCTCTGGCCTGTCCCACAACCAACCTCCCAGCTGTCACCCACGCCAGATAAAAAGTCAAGACCCTGCTAGGTGGGCTCTCTGCTTTCACCCCTGGTGGGTGATCAAGACCCAGCCACACTGAGCACAGAAAGAGCAGGAATAGCAGAGACTGCCCCACCTCAGCCCAGGTGCTCACAGCCCACAGAGGCACCCACTATGTAGGAGCCTTCCGGTGGGCGGGTCTGGATTGAGCGACTAAACCCAGCAGGACCAGAAGACGAATTCCACAGATGTGTACTCACTGGCTTACAGAGGACAGGGATGCAGAGATGGACCCAAGCCAGGGACTGAGGCAGGATTCAACGCAGGTTTGTCCATCCGGTCCCAGATTTGATATAGCACTTGTCTCTTGGTGAGTGTGGGCTAGTCCTGGGGTGTGAGCTCTGGGCCGAGGTGCTAGCCCTGAGCTCCTTTTGCTCAAGGCTAGCACTCATAACAGATTGGAACCACAACATCACTGCTTCCTTTTTCTGTGATTAATTGGAGATAAGAGTCTCACAGGGCCAGGATTTTGCTAGTGGTAGAGTGCTTGCCTCGCATGCATGAAGAGACCTGGGTTTGACTCCTCAATACCACATACATTTAAAAATTTTTTAAAGATGGAAGTGGTGCTGTGGCTCAAGTGGAAGAGGTCTAGAACAGTGTTCAGGCCCTGAGTTCAAGCCCCAGGACTGGCAAAAAAAAAAAAGAGTCTCACATACTTTGCTATCCAAGCTGGCTCAGCCTCGTGGGTAGCTAGGATTACAGGGTGAGCCCCCCACAGTGCCTGGCTTGGCTCATTTTAATGAAAATATTTGTAACCACTTTCTACCCACACTCTATTCTTCCCATAATCCCCCTGTGAGGCTGCCATTGCTGCTTTTATATTTTCAGAATTGTTATTTTCTTCTACTTGAAATTTCTTTTTTCTTTTGTATTTTTCTTTTTATTTATTTTTCTCTTTTATTGTCAGGATACTGTATAGAGGGGCTACAGTTACATTCATTAGGTAGTAGGTGCATTACTTCTCACACATTGATACCTCTTCTCATGTTTTTGTACCTAATTCCCTTCCCCCACCCACTCCCAACCATCTTGTTTTCCCCCCTTCCCTTTCCTACTTCAAAAAGGCAAATAAATGTATGTACACTGTACCAGGAAACAAAGTCAGATACAGTAACAGTATGAGATTAACCATAAGGGCAAAAAAAGAGAAGAGCCATAACACGGTACATAAGAACACAACCACACAAGATAAAGCGCTTGTTTCCATATAGTCTACATTGTTCCCTTTATCTTTCAAGCTCTGAAGTTTCCCTCTGATCCTGCCCTCACCCTTGGAAGTTGTTTCAGAGTCCTTACTCTTAATGGTTTGGACTTTGTATACTTTAACTAATTTAACTATCCATTACTTTAACAAAAACAAACTTTCACAACTTACTGCTGATTTTCATGGGCTATAATTTTGGTCCCATAGTTTTGTGTTTAGATAGGACTGAGCATGAAAAAGAAAATAAAGATAACCACATTTAGCAGTACAAAATTAAAAACCAAAACAAATTCAGGTTTGTCTGACTCATAAGGCTGCCTGTCCTACCCTGCTTAGACGTCTACTGGGTACCAAGCCTGAACCTGGACAAGTATTGAGCATCAGCAGTATACTGAGATTTGGGGTAGTTAGGGGAGACACAAATAAAAAGACTATTCTCTGCCGACAGTCTAGGCTAGCATTACCCGATAGAAATAGAATGCTAATTACATGCATTATTTTCAACTTTCTAGTAGTCACATTAACAAAGGAAAAGAAAGTCAAAATTAATTTTAATATAAAAAATTTCATTAGCGACTTATCCAAAGTATCACCTGACCATACTATGCCATCATTTCTATTTCCTGTTTATATCATGTCTTGGGTAGCCTCCCTCACACTTTGGCTTTACTCAGATTTGAACCTAGGACTTTCTACTTGGTAAATAGCAGCTCTACCACCTAAACAATGCCTCTATCCCCTTTTTCCATATTAACTCTTGGGAATCTAAGTATATACACAGTCTTACCATATTGTATTAGTTATAATTCTCCAAAGAAATAAAACCAACAGTGTATAGTAAATGACTTTTTAAGGGACAGGATCTTGCTATGTTACCTTGAATGTCTCACCTTCAGCCCTCTTCCTGCCTGTAGCTAAGACTACAGACATGTACTAATATACCTTCCTGGCATATAAAAAAGGAATTTCTATGTGAATTGGCACATGTAATTATGGTAGCTGAGAAGCCCCATGATAGGCCATCTGAAAATATAGAGAACCAACAAAGCCTAGAATACAAGTCAGTCTGATTTCTAAGGCCTTTGAACTAGGGAGGACAGTGGTGTGACTGAATCCAGGGTCAAAGGCCTCAGACCTGGGAAAGCTGACCCTGGTGATCTGAGTCCAAAGACTCAGAACCTGGGGCCTAATGTTCAATGGCAAGCCAAGATGATTTTCTAGATCAGAGTAAATTATCTCATCTTCCACCTTGTTGTTCTCTCCGGGGCCTCAACAGATGGAGTGATGCCCAACCACAAAACGGATCAGAATGCTAATCTCTTCCAGAAACTCCAGCACATGCACACGTGGACAAGGAGAAGAAACAGAGACACAGACCGGGGTAGGGTGCGAGGAAGAGGGAAAGGGAATGAAGGAAGAAAGGAAGGAAGGAAAAGAGGAAGGGAAGGAGGGTGGAAAAGGAAGAGAAAAATATGTACTACTATATTTAAAAGTTCATTATTTAAGGCTCTATTTGTCTCATGTCTCTTGGTTGGGAAGCAGCATAGTTAAGACTGGAATCAAGGGCTGTCTCTCAGCCCTTCTTATAACAGCAGAGCTCACTTCAATCACACCAGGGCAAGCTCATCTTTACAGGCAGTCTAAGGAGGAAAACTCCAGGCTCAAGGAAGAGAGCACCTGCGGTATGGCAGCCCAACTCTGTCTGAAATCTGGACCTAGCGGTGGACAGAGTAGAGGTTGGGAGAATACACATGAGGACAACATGTGTGCAGGGCAAAACAGTGACTGACCAGGTGAACTAGAGCAACAATCACCCCCATCTTAGCCTTTATTATCCTGTCAGTGATAACCGAGTTCTGTAAGCAGCACAAGTTGCAGTAATTCAAAATAATCTGAAGTCAGTCTTACTGAGTGCTTCTCAGGCGGGGTGCTAACACAAAGTTAGATTCACATCAGCTCATCTATGATCCATCACAGCCCAAAGAAACTGTGGTTATCATGTCATTTTACACATGAGAAAACTGGATTCTGAGAAAAAAAAAGTGTCCAAGTTCTCAATGGAAAAATTCCTCTGCTGAAACTGGAAAAAAAAAAGTTCTATGTTCTCAAACCAATAGGCTACATAGCTCAGGGGTAGCTTTGGACACCACCCTTCCCTGTGTCATTCTGAGTCCAGAGTCGATCTCCTGTGCCCCCAACCAAGAGTACAGAGGCCTGGGTCACCCAGGGATTTCAGCTCCTTCTCAGTGGACGGGGGAGCTGAGAAGAGCCCTAGGTTGGATCCCATCTTTCTGGGAGAGCCCAGCTCCTGTTCACGCCCATGAGCACTGGAAGATGGGCATGCTTGACAGTCAAACTCAAACCCCTGGATTCTGCTTTAGGCTTCAGAGTAATCCTCCCAGAGCCCGGTGGAAACCATCGTATTCCCATTTCACAGATGAACAGCTCGGGCCCAGAGACAAAATGCCTTCTCTCAGAGCTCGGCTATAGTTTGCACGGCTGATCCAAGATGAAAATGCAGGGTCAGCCTTCAACACTGTTTCCAGATGGCAGCAGAGGTACACGAAACCAAATGGGGGCCACTGGCAGGGATGGGTGCTCTTTCTCCCACGCCAGCTCTGGAAGTTGAGAAGCACGCCCATATGTTGGTCGGGGAGAAGGAGGAGTAGAGCATGTTCCAGCACTATACAGCTGCTCCTGTCCCTCTGGCCCCCAGCCCACATCCCCAGGGTGGGGAGGGGGCCTCTGGCTGCAGACTGAGACTCGGGACAAAGCGGACCACAGGCTCCAGCAGGGGCCCCACTTTACTGATCGCATTAGCTGAATTCAATTGTGATGCCCTCTAATTACAATCCTTTTCTAGGAACAAGAGGGCCAAACTAAATTAGGAGGGGGAAACAGTCATACTTTCATTCGGAGGGGAAAAAAATGGAATCAAAGCAAAATTAGATTTTACTTCATGGGTCCTGGATTTAGAAGGCAGAGGGCCTGCCACTGAATCTTGCCTCTGATATATCAACTTGCATGTGACTATGAGCAGGACTCTTGCCTTTGTGTTCCTTATCTGTGAAATGGGAATGCAATACTTATTTTTATAACCTCTGTAAAGTTAGACAATGTGGGAGCACTTAATCTTTGGAGGGAGTCTATCAGATAATATATCCCCTTATTAACTTTAGGAACTTTGTGGTTCCCTAAAAGTCCAGAATCCTTAGAAGTGTCTAGAAGACAGTTAAGAAATGCTAAAATAAGGACTAAAAATCATTTTCATCATTTTGTGGGATTTCAAATCATTGTACTAGAAATATACTGAATGAAAAAGGCCTTTTTGAAATATTCACAGACTTTTACATAAACAAGCCAGAGGACCTATGCATTACTTTTATTCTGCTCTAGCATGAATATTTCATAAATTATATGCAATTATTAACAGCATCAACACTAGCAAATTAATTATTGTCAATTCATATTAATAAATTGCATTTTGTAATAAATAAAGTTAGTTTACGGCGCCCCATCAGTCTCAGAGGTATTCACATTTGTCAATTGTCCTCTACTTCAGGCTAAAACAAAAGTAATCAAATAACTAATTATTGTATGAAATGTATCACCACTTACACGTCAATGAAAACTCACAGTTATTTATAACCCTGAGGACCAAATATTCAAATTGGTGTTTATTCCTATGCTAAGAGGAATTTTCCAGCTCTCGCCTTTTTTTTTATTGTAATTAGTAAAAGGGTTACATGATATTTGCCAAATAGAAGGTGCATTAATTCACATTCATTGATACCCTTTCACATGTCTTGGTACCCATTACCCTCCCCCCCAGCTCTCGCCTTTCTACCTTAGTCTCTGCCCTCAGCTGCCTGAGCTTGGGGAAGATGTTCAGAGCAAGGACAGAGGGTTCACCAAACTGAACAGAAAGTAATTAGAGCAGGTCCTCGGTAGATATAAATTTTAAATAGTCGTATTCATTCAATAAAGGCTCCTGAGTTGCAACACTGGGATTGCAACACTGACTCTGCCTTCTGTGCCCATTTCACAGCCAAAGGTAATCTACTTACCAGTGAAATCAAAATGACAGTGAGGCACAAGGTGCCAGTGACTCACGCTGTAATCGTAACCACTCGGGAGACTGAGAGGTGAGGATGGTTGTTTGGAGCCAGCCAGGGCAAGACAGTTCATGAGACTCTTATCTCCAGGGGGAAAAAAAATCCAGAAGTGGTGCTGTGGCCCAAAGTGGTAGAGTGGGAGCTTTGAGTGAAAAAGTTCACAGGGACAGTGCCCACACCTTGAGCTCAAGCCCCATGATGAAAAACAAAACAACAAATCCTGGTGGGGGAGCTGTGGTTTACGTTGTAGATCACAAAGGCTCAGGAACAGCACCTCAATACTGAGTTCCAGTCTTAGGGCCAGGGCGCGTATGCACATGCACACACACACACACACACACACACACACACACACACACCAGTGCGCACGCGCATGGGTACATGTACACACACACACACACACACGCACCAAAGTACACAATGACAGCAATGAACATGATCTACAGAGCCTGCTGCAGTGAAATCGCAGGTGCTTGTACCATTTGATGCTCATTTCCAAATTGGTATGCCACTAGTTCCACTTTACAGGGAGAGAAATTAGGGCTCCAGAAGCTCAGGACCCATTCATTGAGCATGAAAGTAGGGTAGCCAAGATCAACACCTCTCTGTTGACTTCACCTCCTGCAAAGTGACCCTCAGACATCCCAAGACTGCCTTAAAGCAGCGGGGATAGAACTGATAGTTTGTCTGGGGGTGCTCAGAACTGGTCAGGCAGCCCCAAGATCTGAGGAGCTAGTTCCACCCGGACCTCAGCGTGTAAGCACCATACTTACCAGGTAAGTACCATGTATCACTAGGCTTCTGCCTTAAATGTAGAAGGATTACCACATGACGTAGAGCCTATAATAATTTTTCCTGGTGTTGCCATAACATGTTATCATAAACTGGTGACTCCTTTAAGCAAGAATTGATTTCCTCACTACTCTGGAGGCCAACAAGGCAGAGGCATCTTCAGAGCAGGGCTCCCCGGGCCTCTAGAGAACCATACACTCCGGCCTCTTCCAGCTCCTCCAGCTGCAGTATTCCACTGCTCGCAACATCTCCATACTCGCCAGCTCCATCCCAGACACACCTTCATGGCTATCCTCCTTGTTACTAAAATTTCAGGTTTGGATTTGGAATCCATCCTAATCTATTATTATTTTGTATGTGCACAAACATACACACTGATACAAAAAGTTGAACTCAGGACCACTTGCTTTCATTCATCTTTCTTGCTCAAAGGTGACACTCTACTACCATTAGAGCCATGCCTCCAGATCAGCATTTTGCTGATTAAATGGAGGTGAGTCTCAGCCTTTGATGCCCAAGCTGCCGATGCAATCTCCACCTCCTGAGTAACTAGGACTACAGATCCTAAGTCAGTGCCTTGACTGCATCTTCAAAGGCCTTGCCCAGAGAAGGTCCCATTCCACCTGGACAGGAATGGGGGAGGGGCGTTACTCAATCCAGCATACAATCCTCCTCCTCTGCCTTCTCTTCTCTTCTATGGTGTTGCGGAAGGAACCTAGGAACTCACACACCATAGGCAAAGCACATTTCTTGATTTAACTGGGGGATACCTGGCTCCACGGGAGCAGTCCTTTTCCAAGACTCTCCACAGAGCATGTGATTACCTTGTTCCTAGAACCCACCGGCCAATTCTGATTCAGAATATCAGGTGTGCTCAGGGATCTATGTAAGGGCTTCCACTTTTATGGGCAGCCATCAGGTATGAGACTCGCAAATAGAAGAACAGTAATTAGCATAACGGTAACCAAACCAGCTAACATCAGTGAGCTAGGTATGGAGCTGATCGACTCAGTATGTCTGCTTGCTAACTCACTCGTCTCCATGACAGGGATCAATGCACTGGTTTTATGGGGAGAGACATGAAAGAAGCTCCACAATTTGCCTAAGGCCACTCCTTGGTAGGAGAGGAGCCTGGGCTGGAAGCTTGTGCTTGATTGCTCCAGCATTCACAGTCACGGGCAAGCAGCAAGGACAAGTGTCATGCTTGGGACTCGGTGCCAAGGCGGTTCAGAAAAAGAGACCTCAACTGCTGTTAGCTCGTGCTCCAATGAGACAGTAGGGCAGATTCCTAAAGTGATTCTATTCAGCCCAGCTGCTGCTCCCAGCACTCCATGGAAGATGCTATACTAGGACTAAATTGCTGGAAGATGGAAACAGAAATGACTGGGAGGTCTTGGAGTAGAATGTGGCCAGAGCAGAGCGCAGGGCTGGAGGCCTCCAGGGGAAATGAGGGCCCTTTCTGCTAGGGTAGGTGAGCAAAGGCGTTGATAAGAGCAGCACAAGCGAAGGGGACTGGCATATCCAGTGTACCATGAATGTTTGGTGAATCCCACATGAGGGCAGAAATGCATTCGTGCGAGGGAAATAAGACTAACGTTGCTCAGCAGGGCAGCTGCACGACAGAGCCCAGGGCGTGGAGAGCTGGGAGCTGGAGTTGGAGCATTACTTGCACACAGTGAGATGAGCAGCAGGTGAAACAGTGAGCACAGGAAAGGCTGGAGCTGTGGCTCACCTGGTAGAGCACCTGCCAGGCCACTGCATGGCCCTGAGTGCCAACTCCAGTGATGGAGCTCTCATTATTGTTTAGCTCTGCTAAACACTTTGTATCTCCTATCCTCGGTCAAGGTATGAATACTACACCCATTTTACAAGAAACAAGCTCAGGGAAGAGGGGTTGCATGCTCAAGTTCACAGAATCTGTAAATGGCAGCTCGTGAGCTCTGACCTTGGCCGGTCTGACTCAGAGTTCATACCACTGTGGGTCAGCAGGGCTCTCCCAAGGAAGCAGAGCACAGGGTTGTGCCTGGCACTCTGCCTAGGGACTGGGGGCCATCGGGAAAGAGGCTGAGCCTACTTGGGGATCTTCCCATGGGGAAGAACAAGGTAAAGAATACCACTACTCTGAAAATACATTAAGTACCCCAACAGCAGTCATTGTTTAAAAGAAAAATCCACAGGTGAGACTGTTATTGCAGGCCAATTATACAAGCGAGAAAGATTCATCGTGTTGGTAAATATTCTCATCTCCCAGACATGGAGGAATCAGCCCACCTCCATAAGCTCTTTCCATTTACCTGAAGAAGACAATATCATTTCCAATACATGCGAACTAATAACAAAACAGGATGTCACTCTCATGAAAAGGCAAAAAATCAAGATATTTACCAGAAGGTATAAGGCGAGAGAGAGAGAGAGAGAGAGAGAGAGAGAGAGAGAGAGAGAGAGAGAGAGAGAGAGAGAGAGAGAGAGAGAGAGAGAGAGAGAGAGAGGGAGAGGGAGAGAGAGAGAGAGAACAGCACTAAGGTCACCTCAGGTCACTCTCCCCCTGACACACTCAGTCTAGGTAACACCATACTGGGCTGTCTCTACACTGTCCAGGCTGAAGAATTAAGCAGACAGTAAACAGGAACTTCCAAGCCATTGGCAAGCCAGGAGATGGAGGCATCCCTTCCATCAGCATCATTACAAGTATGGTGGAGCCAGATGGGAGACAAACATAACACACACGCACATATACACACAATCATACACATACACACATAAAATATAATCCATCATATTTGGGGTTTTATTATTTTTTGGGGTTTTTTTTGCCAGTCCTGGGCTTGAGCTCAGGGCCTGAGCACTGTCCTTGGGCTTTCCTCAAGGCTAGAGCTCTACCCTGAGCCACAGCATCACTTCCAGCTTTTTTTCTGTGTATGTGGTACCAAGGAATTGAACCCGGGTCTTAATGCATGCTAGGCAAGCACTCTACCACTAGGCCAAACTCGCAGCCCAATCCATCGTATTTGGAATGACCCCAACACACAATCTCTTCACTACTTGAAGACCTATCCAGTTTCTACTGCCCTGTCCAAATCAGGGCCATAGCCAGATATGAAAAACTAGAGTCTACTTCTACCCAGACTTCTAGCTCCTAGCCCATGGTCCTCTGCTTTCCATCAAGCTCTGCTGTTTCTTTCTCAGAAATGTTTCATTGGTTGAGACAAAACAATTATTTTTAAAAAAAGAGGAGGAAGAAAGGAGGAGGAAAGAGAAGGATGAAGAGGAAAAGAAGCAACAGTACATACACACACATTATTCTTCTTCGAATCAGCAAAAATAATTACATGAAAGAGTCCAAAGTCAATATGACATTGTCCTTAATTAGTGATGTTCACCCATATTTCCTCTCTTTATACTTGCTTTTTAACAGCAGGAAGAGTTAAGTAGAATAACTATGTTAACTCTGAATGTCTTGTTTTTAATAGTTGGTGTCACCAACTTTCATGGGATTTAAATTTAGTTGCTTTGCCTCCAATTGAAACATTGTTCAAAAAAAAAAAAAAGGTAATTCAACATCCAGAGGAAAAGTGACAGGAGACCAGAAAGAAGAGGGGACATATTACTTAACTTTAAGATGATAATTACCAAAGCACAAAGGCACTTATATGAACATTTTACACTGGATATCATCCAGAAAAATTAAAACCTATGTGGCTGCTTCAATACATGTGAACACTAGGAGTTGGCAGAAAAACATCTATTCTATGAATAATAATAATAATAGCCTCTACAGTCCCAGAGGACAGTGGTGCATGAATTTCAAAAAAGAAAAGAAAGAAAAAGAAAAAAGAAAGTCTCAAGCCCCTTCTAAAATGGTGCTAATGCACCACTGAAACTTAATTTTATAATTTACTGGCAGTCAAGATGGCAGGAAATAAAATAATTTGCTATTTTCTGCACAACAAACCCTGCTTTTCCTGGGAAGGGGTAATTATCCTCATGGAAAAAAAAGGAAGAAAAAAATACGCCATCTCATATTAAGCTAAAGTCTCATCAAGAAGAGAAAAAGTGCCTCATTACATGTAATTACCAGAGAATTAGAAACATCATTTAACTAAATGAGCGAATAATGCTCAGGATATTGAAGAAACTTGCCTGCACTTCTGCAAAGCACTCTAAGTCCCATTACAAAAATTGCCCCTCTTTAATGGAATAATTTTAGGCCTTGTCTGCCTTGCTTTAAAAATAAAGAGCCTCCGAGAGGCAGAAAGAGGCTGCAACTGCCATAAACAACTGTTGAAAGGGACTGAAGAGAAGGCGCTGTCTCTCTGGGAGACCAAGACTCAGAATGACTCATAATCTACCATAATCAGGAAAATTAAACCTGAGGACTTGAAAAAAGGATTACCTCCTTTTTAATTGTACTTCCTCAAGAATTGTGAGTATATATTAGAGATAACAGATGAAAGATTTTCAAGTTCAGGTAGAGCTTGCCTACTTCAATACAAAAGCAGTTACAACCATTCGATGTTCTCTTAAAAAAACAAAATTATAGCATACCTGCAGATTGACATTTATTGTGGCTTAATGAAATGATTTTTCTAGTCATTCAAAAGCTTCCAGGCTTGGGTTGAGATTCCCTCCCCCTTTTTTCTTTGCTTTTAGTATTTGTCAAGACTGAGTATAAAAGCTGTGAATTTAATATAACTATGCCACCTTCCAGCAATACTAACCTTTTTCACCCAGGGAACCACACGAGCAAAGGAAATTGATTCTGATCACCTCTTCCTAAGTTGATTAGAGCAAGTAAAATTTAGGAAAGAACTTAAGAGGTAACTTAAAGAAGAAACCAGACTTTGGGAAGCAACTGAACTATTACCCCAAGAATCCTGAGACCCAATAACATGGTAACCAACCATAACCCCACCCAGGTACAACCCAGAGCTATCAAAAGTGTACTTCACTCAGCCTTGGACATTTTAGTTGTCATTTAGTGCTCATTTGATCAGTGAGGAAGCTAAGAGCCACCCAAGGCCACAGAGCTCCCTACCCGGATGGGTCCCTGTGGCCAAGTCTAGCTCTGTAAATGTAAATCCCAGCCTCCTCTCACCAGGGGAGGCATGAGATGTACCTGCTTACTAAACCAATGAATGTTCTGCTCCCTTAGGGGTTCCATGGTCTAAATGCCTTTCTTCCTGGTCCAGCACACATGAGAGACAGCAAGAAGAGGACACGATGGTGCCGGCACTCTGAATGTGCTGGTCACAACACCAGCCCTGTGGGTGTCAGTCAATGGAGAATCAGGAAGCAGAAAATAGCTGACCAACTACACCTGTTTCCCTGGGCCCTTGGACGGGTCATTCCGAACCACTTTCAAGGTCTGGAGTCCTCTACCCAAGAAATCAAAAATAACCAAGGATAACTGGTTAGTTTCTCAGGAATGGTAACAGCTTCACACAGAAAAGACTCCAGAAAATGAAATTCTATTTGTAGCTGAGAATGGGCAAAGTGCCCTGAGCTTTTCGAGTCCACTCATTTAACTCTTAAGGTGAAACTTGGCACTATAGACCTGGGGATGAAAGAAGTCAATAACCAAACCAAGCAAATGGAGTAAGACAGATATAGTAGCTAGGCCCCTGTGGCTCACAGCCATAATCCCAGCTATCAGGGAGGCTGAGTCTGAGGATCACGGTTCTAAGCCAGCCTGGGCAAGAAAGTCTGTGTGACTCCAATTAGCCACTAAAAAGCCAGAAGTTAAAGTGTGGTTCAACAAAAGGTGCATGGTCTCCTTGATATGTGGATATTAGATCCAAACAGTACAAGAGCAATGACTCAATCAATACGCAGGTACTCAAGGTCATTGACATGAACTTGACAATATAAATATAACCAAGTAGACATATAAATCTACAGTGGGATATATACTCTACAGATATTTTGACATATTATATAGATCAATATGTATCTATGACATACAAACTCTCAGCTTAATTTTAATTTTGTTCTTAAATGTTTGTGCCAGTGATTACATGTAGAGATTCCATTCTTAAATACTTGTTTGTTAAACTTGGCATTTGAAATATGATGTAAAAAAAAGTGTTAATAAAATCTTAAAAAAAATAAAGTGTGGTTCAAGTGATAGAGTGCAAGTCTTGAGCAAAACAGCTCAGGAACAATGCACACACCCAGTTCAAGCCCCAGGACAGCATTACGTTATCTCAGGATGATAAATTCCCACTAACACAATTAATAAGAGGGACCTAGAACCAGAAAACATCTCCAAAACCCTCTCCCCAGGCCATACTACAGTGAGTATAAACACAGAGTAACAACAGTGCGAGTCTCTGTACTTTAGCCCCACAGTGTTCTCACACCAGTTCTCCAATGAGGTCATGAGGAGAGATGGCGATCTCTGTTTCCTAACTAAACTTAAACAGACCCAAAGTCACTGTGCTGCCACCAGCTGCCAAGATAGGTGAAACTTCTTCCCGATCTGGCCATACTCGTGTCAGTAGAACAAAATCTGGGACAACTTATCTGGCCTAAAAGTTTGGAAACAATTATGTGAACTCTCTGGCTCCTTTCAGCTCATCAACCTGTTTATTTTCTAATGTATTACTAGAGTAGCGCCAAATATTTTATAAGAGTTAATCAGTCAAACTGATAGAACAAGCACATATTCTGGTCATTCTCAGCTCCAAACCACAGCAATGCCTGCTACAGTATGGGAAGAGGGAATCAGAGATTAAAACAAAAAGTAAATATTTCTGCATAGTTGAACAGCTGATTGCTTGGTCCAGAAGTAGGAGGCAAAAATAGTGACTTGAATTCTTGCAGAGCAAATAAAGAACTGCTAGGCAGGAAGAAGAAAGCCAAAAGAGAAGTCAACAGCTGCAGCAAAAGATTAAAATCTGCAGTCCTTACTCAAAGTAAGCCAGCTGATCAGAATTATAAGTCAGCCACCAAAACCAAATTTGAAGCATGAATTTATTCAGAGTAAAATATAGTTTCAGTTACCAAACATGTTTAAAATATTTGAGGAGGTAAGCAAAGGCATAACTTCATTTAAAAACTATTCACATAGAATTAAGGACATGACTCAAGTGGTAAAAACACCGCCCTAGAAAGTACAAGAAAGTACAGGGTACTGAGTTTGATTCCTAATCTCACCAAACTCACACACGGACATATGCGCACACACTCACACTCACACACACACACACACACACACACAAGAAATGATGTATCAGAAGTATGCAAATATAAAAAAGGGAGTAAGTTGGGATTTTGTTTTTTGGGTTGTTTTTTTTTTTTTTTTTTGGTTGGTCATGGGGCTTATACTCTGGGCCTGGTTGCTGTCCCTGAGCACTTCAGCTCAAGCTACCACGCTACCCCTTGAGCCATAGCCCCACTTCCGGTTTTCTAGCAGTTAATTGGAGATAAGAACATAATGGTCTTTAGTGCATAGGCTGGCTTTGAAACCTGATCCTCAGATCTCAGCCTCCTGAGTAGCTAGGATTACAGGCATGAGCCACTGTGCCCAGCAGGGAGGTAAGTTTTAAAAAGTAGAAATCCTAGGCCGGGAGTTTAGCCTAGTGGTTAAAGTGCTTGCCTAGCATGCATGAAGACCTGGGTTCGATTCCTTGGTACCACATACATAGAAAAAAGCCAGAAGTGGTGCTGAGGCTCAAGTGGTACATAGAAAAAAGCCAGAAGTGGTGCTGAGGCTCAAGTGGTAGAGCTCTAGCCTTGAGAAAGTCCAAGGACAGTGTTCAGGCCCTGAGCTCAAGCCCAGGACTGGCAAAAAAAAAAAAAAATAGAAATCCTAGAAGCATAAAGCCTAAGAGAAATAAATTTTTGACTAAAAACAAAGACAAAATATGTAAATTACAAGAGAGTTCTAAGAAATCATCAGGAACACAGCATGGAGAGAAAACAAACTTAAAAGATTAGGATACACAGAGAAAACTATGAGGTTCAAGTACTCATCACACAGGGAAATCAGAACAGGGACTGTCGCGACTAACGGGGAAACCAGTTTCAGAAATATATTGCTGAAAATATTCAGTTCAAGAATATAGAAAAATAAATCCAGGGCTGGGAGTTTGGCCTAGTGGTAGAGTGCTTGCCTAGCATGCATGAAAACCTGGGTTCTATTCCTCGGTACCACATACATAGAAAAAAGCTGAAAGTGGTGCTGAGGCACAAGTGGTAGAGCTCTAGCCTTGAGAAAGTCCAAGGACAGTGCTCAGGCCCTGAGCTCAAGCTCAGGACTGGCAAATAAATAAATAAACAAACAAACAAACAAACAAATAAATAAATAACCCAGGCATTGGTGGCTCATGCCTATAATCCTAACTACTCAGGAGGCTGAGATGTGAGGACTGCAATTCAAAGCCAGTGAGGCAAGAAAGTCTGTGAGACTTTATCTTCAGTTAACCACCAAAAAGCCCAACTGGTAGAGCTCTAGGCTTGAGCAAAAGGAAAAAAAGGGGGGGGAGGGGAAGAAACAGCATATAGGTCCTGAGTTCAAGCCCAAAGACAGGCATTAAAAAAAAAAGTAGAAAAAAAAAGTAGAGCAAATATTAACTATCAATTTAGAACATTTATATCCAGCTAAACTATCCTTCAAGGGTAAAGGTGAAATAGTGTCTGGAATTATCTGGAATACAAAGACATGCTCAGATTCTCATTTTAAAATTTTAGACACATATTTACTTCTATAGACGTAATTATATATTTAGATATAGAACATGACTTAGAAGGAGAAAGGGAAAGGGGAACAGAAAAGGGGTAAATAATTTTCAAACACATTACAGCAGTCTATGAAAATGGTATAATAAACCTCAATGAATGGATGCCAGTGATTCGCTCCTGTAATCCTAACTACATAGGAGGCTGTAATCTGAGGATGTGTATATGCTGAAGTATGTGTAAATCATTAGTAACTATAAGTCCAGAGGCATTAAGTAAAACTCCACATAATTGTGCGACTCATCTTTCCAAACTGAAACTGTCCAGATTAAATAGCAATTCCCCAATTCCCCAATTCCCCATGCCTCCAGCCTCGGACAACTGCCAGGAAATCCTGCCTTTTATCTCTGGATCATTCTACTCACCTCACATAAGCAGCAACGGAGCATGTGTCTCCAGGGTCCTTGGTGTTCAGCTGCGTTGTAGCAGGTGCCAGAACGCCCTTCCTTTCAAAGCTGAACATTTTAATAAACATACACACCTCATCTGTTTATCCATTCATCTGCGGTAGGCACTGGAGTTGCTTCCTTTTACTTTGATGTTGCTATAACCATAGGTATACAAATATCTCCTCCAGTACTCCCCCTTTCATTCTCTCAGTATATATCCAGAGGTAGACTTGTTTTGATCATATGGTAATTCTATATTTAGTTGTTATGGGTGCCAGTCCTGGGGCTTGACCTCAGGCTTAGGAGTTGTCCCTGAGCTTTTTTGCTCAAGGCTAGTGCTCTACCACTTGAGCTCTACCACAACTCCACTTACACCCTTTTGGTATTTCATTGAAGATAATAGTCTCACAGACTTTCTTGCCTGGGCTCGCATCTAACCAATCGTCAGATCTCAGCTTCCTAAGTAGTTAGGATTACAGGTGTGAGCCACTGGTACCCAGACTTTTATTGTAAATATTTTTTTCTACATTTAGCACATGGAAACACAACAGGCTTGGGGTGGAGATGCTGCTGAGGTTTGAACTCGGGGCCAGTGCTCCCTAGGAAAGCACTCTACCACATGAGCCATGCCTCCTAGCCCTGTACTTCATTTTTTGGAGACCTGTCAGTTTTCCATAGAACGTCACAATTTTACATTCCTGTCAGCCATATACTAGAAGTCCAATCTTCACACCTTGCCAACACTTCCCAGGCTGTTTATAAGAGCCATGTACGGGTGTAAGTGGTATCTCATTCTGGACAGCACAGTTAGACCATTTAGAAGACGGATATCCACATCCATATTAGCAGCTCAGTTTCAAACCAAGTTTCCTTTCAAAGAGACTGGGGTGGGGAAAGGCAAAGTGGCATTAGAGAGAAGTGATTACACAAATGTATCACCTGAAAGACTTGCCAATTAAAAAGTGAATATTAGATTCAATGCGCGTCCTAAGTCCAACATTATGGAATGATATGCTTCAGCCCAAAAGTAAAAACATAAAAGTAAATAGCATTGAGACTTAATCTTTTTCCTTTGTTTGCTAAATGCTGCATGTTACTATGTTATATATATACATACATGTATATATAATTAGCATATTGACCAGCATGTATATCAGGCACTGAAAAGATGTCATCTATGTCTTCATTTAATCTGCCTAACAACAGTTTCTTTTGCGATAAGGCAGCGAAGCCTAGAACCTGGAAAACTTACCAAGGTAGACTTACCAGCTAGTCACTGGTAAACCCAGAAATGGACTCACAGGGTGTTCAGCTTGCAGTTTTCCATTCTATACATCATCTAATTTCAAGGTACTTTTTCTTCTGTGTCAATCTTCTGACTTGACCCTTAGTTGAAGCCCTGTTCTGTGCATGATCCCCAAAACCCTTAGGGAAGGAAGCCTGCAAAAGACCCTGAAGGGCTCTTCTCCAGCACAGCACCGTGCACGTCTGCAACAGGAACTTGCTTCCGTTATTGAGAAGACTCTTCTCCCACTGGAGACTGCTGAGAACATGCGTCCAACTAAGGCTAAAGATGGACTGTCTTAGAAATTCGGTACGATTTGCATTTCCAGAATCAAAGTTCCCAATTTCTTACTGGGATAACACATATCTGGTGATTACAGTCAATTCATTTTTAATTACACTGAAGGAGGGAAAGTGGGGGAACTCCACTTGAGATTACAGGACTTCATTCTGGAGAAACAAAAGTAGACACAACCTAGGTCCCACTCCAAACATGAATCTAGCCAGGCACCAGTGGCTCGCACTGAGATCTGAGATCTGAGGCTCACAACTTCAAAGCCAGCCTAGGCAGAACAGTCCCTGTGAAACTCTTATCTCCAATTAAGCACCCCAAAACTAGAAGTGGCGCTGTAGCTCAAGTTGTAGAGCACTAGCCTTGAGCAAAAGAGGCTCAGGGACAGCACCCAGGTCCTGAGTTCAAGCCCCACAACTAATAATAATAATAATGTTTCTTAAAAACTTGTGTCTAAGTCAAAAACATCTCAACAGAAGCAGAAACATTCTGACCTCTGCTTCCTCAACTTACCAGCTTGTATGTCAACCAGAAACAACTCATCTGGCCCTCAAATCTATAGGACCCTCCATCCAACAGGGGGAGCCCACAACCACTTCTTTATTCTTAGTGGCCCAGAAGTAAATTCTAATTAATCTAGCCTACCTTTCTTCAGCACAAAATTCTAAGATCATTAGCCTCAGTCTAACTAGGAAACCAAGCGTCCCTAAGTATCCACTTCAATTCCACTGAGGTGTTGGGGATGGGAGGAGGTCATGACACTCAGATATCATTCTGGGGATATCATTTCAACAAAGGGAGTGGGTACAGTAAAAAATTTAAAAGTATATATATATATATATATTATATGTATTTTGTGTGTATGTGTGTGCACGTCCCAGGCCTGGGCCTTGAACTCAGGGCCTGAGCACTGCTCTTGAGCTTTTTCCTCAAAGCTAACACTCTGCCACTTGAGCCACAGCACCACTTCCAGCTTTTTTCTTCGTATGTGGTACCAAGGAATCAAACCCGGGTCTTTGTGCATGCTAGGCAAGCACTCTACCACTAGCCAAACTCTCAGCCCTAAAAAAAAAAAAAAGAATTTAAAGCCCCTGTACAGCGTGCTAAGGATGTTATACTTAGGGAGTGTTTTTAACAATGATTGTGACTATACTATGTATTTAAATTTTTTATATATTCACAGTGTCTATCCACTGTACCTCCAATAACTTTAGGTTTAAGAGAACAATGCCTGCCTATATAAAAGGGAAGAGAGAAATACAAAAATGTATGGCAATTCAAAAGTACGCACAGATCAGGGAGACTAGAAATGACATTGGGTAATTTGGGGACTTGCTAGAATGTGTGTGCTTATTCTCATCCCTGTGAAGGTTGGGAAAAGAAAGCTTGATTCTAAAAGGCCCTGATGCCTCCCCCCTCAGCCTTGGCCACTTGCCTGGTCTAGATGGCTGTCTCCCACCAGTGAACTAGAAGACAAAGATTTAAACTTTAAGACAAGGATTATGTGTAACCCATCTTTGAACACTGTGCTTGATAATATAGCACACACTGTGCTAACATTTCATGTTATCTCATTTTGATGTCATCACCACTTAAAGACTGAGACTCAGAAATTAAATAACAGCCTGATAGCCCACAGTTGGTGAATTCTAATATCTATATTCACTCTCCTGAACTGAAAGTGATGCCCAAAGTTGGATCCAGAAGATGAATGAGAACATGAATTCATGGATCATGAAGAAGACAAAAGGAAATATGTTGGTGGTAGCACATCAAGGCATGTGTCCGAGGGTGGTCAAGGTCATGATTGGCTGTATCCTTGCTGTCACTAAACTTGAGGCCCTAGTTCAAAAATTTCCATCACTAGAAATAAAAGCATAAGGGTCGGGGCTGGGAGTTTGGCCTAGTGGGACAGTGCTTGCCTAGCATGCATGAATATCCAGGTTCGATTCCTCGGTACCACATACATAGAAAAAAGCTGGAAGTGGTGCTGAGGCTCAAGTGGTAGAGCTCTAGCCTTGAGAAAGACCAAGGACAGTGCTCAGGCCCTGAGCTCAAGCCCAGACCTGGCAAAAAAAAAAAAAAAAAAAGCATAAGGGTCATTCACATTAGAGGGAAAAAGGAAAAGAGGAATAAAGATAACCAATTATGTCCTGCAGTCCAGACACCAGGAAGTTCTAGCACTTTCACCTCTACACACACGCCCCTCGTGACCTGAAAAGCAATGGCTTTGAAAGAGTGAACATCTCTTTGAAAAAGGACTTCATGTTTAACCTTTAGTTCTCTTATTCCTGTGTCAGTAAGGATTCAGATGGGTGGAACTGGTGACCATAGATTAGGGCTTCACAGGAATCAGAGTGGTGCGTGGAGTTGGAGTGGGGAACAGTAGTGAAGGTCTGGAAGTGATGCTGGAGATGCAGGGGCCGGGCACATCCAGCCACCAAAAGGACTGCAGAGATGCTGGAGAGCCCTCAGTGTAGTTTACAAACCTACAGACCTGTCGCAAGGCCACTTGTGATGGCCACAAACTACAGTTGGGTATAAGGACAAAGGACATGTAAAAACTCAGGAGGCAACTGCTACCATCCACCTATCACTGCACCAGTGATAGAAGCCCCAGAGTAAAAACTGCTGCTTTCCTTGAGTCTTCCCAATCTGTGTATATTCCATTTCCTTTCCATCAACTTCCATCAACTGTAAGTGGGAGCCAAACAGGGAAGTGGATGCTGGGAAATGTAGTTCTCAGATTAAGCAAGTTGACCCAGAAGTCTACCAGACTACTTTAATTAAATATAGAACACTTAACGGTGATTTATACACATCTTTGGGGAGACTACACATTTTAATCATAATTACATGATAAATATTTCTTTTTTTTTTTTTTTTTTGCCAGTCCTGGGCTTGAGTTCAGGGCCTGAGCACTGTCCTTGGACTTTCTCAAGGCTAGAGCTCTACCACTTGAGTCTCAGCACCACTTCCGGCTTTTTTGTATGTATGTGGTACCAAGGAATCGAACCCGGGTCTTTGTGCATGCTAGGCAAGCACTTTAACCACTAGGCCAAACTCCCAGCCCCTACATGATAAATATTTCATGGTATATATCTTCATTATATAATTAGGCATAAAAATGTAATCTCAAAAAGATACTGAATAATTCAAATGGCTGAGGATATGATTAAAGCCATGACTGAAATATGGTTAGAAGGTAACTTCAAGGTCTTCAAATATCATCTCCCAAACCACATGTCTCCTTAGTAGCCAAAGTTGTTGCCACTACTCAACATTTTCTTTTAAAGTCTTGCTTCAGAGTAGAAATTTTGCCTCAAGAAGTCCAGTGTCTCTCCAGTATCTTCCCCTCTTCAAAATGATTAGACCTGTAACCACTATGGTACCATCCAAACAATTAACAAGATGCATCTATTTTTTCACATCCAGTGGTCCCCCATCTTCTGAAAGTTGTGTCCAGCTAAACCTGAGCTGGGCACAGAAGTGAGGATAAGATCATCTCCTAAGCTTCCACAAAGGCATGTTCTGATTTTAATGTAGCAGAAATAAATGGGCCCCCTATTTCACTGCATAGATCTGCAAGACCAGCTCCAGCTCCTAGTTTCTGGGTACTCAATCAGCTTATTAATCCACCACAACCAACCACCAACTGGAAAAAAACAAACAAACAAACAAAAAAGACCAGCACAGTACCTTGGGCAGGCATCTACTTCAAAAACCACAAGACAGCAGCCACATTTTCCTACATCAATTTTTGCACAAGTACTTTTCTTTGTCTGACTACTGATTGAAGAAGGGGAAGCACAGAAAAAAAAGAGGAAGAAAAGCCCTATGCTCTGAATTACAGACCTTTATGAAGAGATCTTCAATGCCATGGCCACTGTCACATTCAGCCTGTACAGGCTTCTAATCCCTGGGGGTTATGAGGCTCTTATAAAGATTCCTGATAGTTTTTTCCAACTACTAGTTGGCAGTGATGGATGGTTCCATTAGAACAGCCGTGGTGCCATGTTTTCTATGTGGCCCTCAGCAGTCAACAATAAACCAGGCCTTAAGATGCTTTGTAAACCAACATTCTTCCACTGTCTGAGGAATTAGGATACCCCTCATCCAGCAGGCTCCAACATAGATCAGAGGATGTTTATTTAAACCTGATTTCTTTACTAATTCCTAATTTTTTATGTTTCTGAAGAATTAAGATTAATCTCCTCACAAAGGACAATTACATTTATAAATACTACAGGCTATATTCTTAAGAGCAAATCCTCTTCTCTCTTGGCAGTAGAATATCCTCTCTTTTCTGAAGTAACCAAAGAGCAGGGTCTTTTTTTTTTTTTTGGTCATGGGACTTGAACTCTGGGCCTGGGCATTGTCCCAGTAGCTCAAGGCTACCATTCTACCCCTTGAGTCACAGCGCCACTTCCAGTCTTCTGGTGGTTAATTGGAAATGAGAGTCTTACAGACTTTAGTGCCCGGTCTGGCTCTGAACCACAATTCTCAGATCTCAACCTCCCAAGTAGTTAGGATTACAGGTGCAAGCCACCACGCCTGGCTAGAGGATCTTTTTGATAAGCATATTTGCCTCCTCCATTTCAAATCCACTAGATGCTTGCCCTAGCAAGTCATAAGAAATAACTAATCTTATCCCCTTATCCATTCCACAAAAATTCTCACCGGGGAGAAATCAGTTTAAAAAGTTAAAATTGGGAGGGGGGAGGAAAAGGGGAACAAAAACATGAGAAGGGGTATCAATGTTCAAAAAGTAAAGCATCTACTACTTGATGAATGTAATTATAACCACTCTATACATTACCCTGACCAAAAGGAAAAAAAAAAGTTAAAAGTTGGGGCTAGGAGAATGGCCTAGCTTGCCTAGCATGCACAGAAACAGCTAGAAGTAGTGCTGTGGCTCAAGTGGTAGGTGGTAGAGCACTAGCCTTGAGAAAGCCCAAGGACTGTGTCCAGGCCCTCAGTTCAAGCCCCAGGACAGGCAAAAAATAAAAGAGCTGAAGTTGTTCGGGAATAGACCAACAGGCATATATACCATCCAAAAATAAAAATAATCCTTCTATGTTCTATTTATTTGGAGTCTTTCAATTTTTGAGGGCAGTGATTTATGAGAAAAGCTCTTCTGAAATTTTTGTCTATTTGGCAAAATTAAAAATTTGCCTAATTATAAATTTTAGTCCTAATTTTTTCAGTTAGGCTAATTCAAAGAGGCTAATTAGCCTCTCTGAATGTTTCCAGAGGGCTGTCCTGAGTCACCAGATTGAAGTCTTGGAGGTAAATTTGTTTCACTGCTTTTGGCCAACAAAAAAGGGCTTTTTGGGAAATTTAAAATAGAAATTCAGTAGAGGCCACGGTTTGATATATAGGCCTACATGTCACTATTATCAATGGTCAGCAGCAAAGAATTCACCATCCAAGAAGTAAAATATCCCCTTCAGTCTTACTTACTTCTCCAATTAACTATCACCAATTCTGTTGTGGAGTCCAAATAAGTAAGATTTCTCTAACTCTGATCGCTTCAAAACTCCAGGAGATGACTGGCAGCACAAGTCCAGGATGTCTTTGGTTTTTTGGACCCATCCTAGGGCTTGAACTCAGAGCCTGAGCACTGTCCTTGAGCACTTTTGCTCAAGGGTATCAGGGATAGCGCTCTACCACTTGAGCCACAGCACCACTTCCAGCTTTTTCTGTGTATTTGGTACCAAGGAATCAAATCCAGGGCTTCATGCATGCTAGGCAAGCACTCTACCACTAGACCACACTTCTGACCCAAGTCCAGGAAGTTTTGAAGTGGTACATCTTATTGCAAAGTTAAGCAGAGATAAGCAAAGCAAAAGGTGACATCTAACATTCACTGCATCTATAAAGAACCAAACCTCTAAGACACCAACTATCAAGTTGTGAACAAAGAATGCTCTGGGCTGGGAGTGTAGCCTAGTGGTAGTGTTTGCCTAACACGTACACAGCCCTAGGTTCCACATACACAGAAAAAGTCGGAAGTGGTGCTATAGCTTAAGTGGCAGAGTGCTAGCCTTGAGCAAAAAGTGTCCAAGCACAGTGCCCAGGCCCTCTGAGTTCAAAGCCCAGGACTGGCAAAAAAAAAAAAAAAAAAATTGCTCTTCTAGAATTCTGCTTGTAAGTAAGTCAACAAAGGGTCAACAAGGGCAACGTGTGGAGGCCAGTGATAGTGATGGTAAGCCTCCAATGCCATCATCTTATACCTGAGTCACATATGGGCAGCTGAACAAATCAACAGCACAGAGAAAGAGAGCGCCTCTACATCTAAAGCTCCGCAAAGATGCGCATGGCCACTGTTGGAAGCACGGCTAAGTGGAAAGGGCTAATAACTGAAAGGCATGCTATGCAGTCAATTTATGAGGAGGCTGTTGGGCAATGGTCTTAGCAGCAGAATGGATACTCAAGAATGTAAGACTGAAGACAAATGGGCTTTTTAAGAATACATAGCTGGTGCTAAGAAAATCTTCAGGAGCCAAGTATTTTGAGAATTATAAAGTGATGTTATAACAAGGTCAGGAGTCTAGGTACACAGGTTTTAAATTACTGCAATAGCCTATAACAGAGTCCTATAAAAAGGATGAAAGGTGCTTCATTACAACATTGGAAACCCAGGTTTGGGTGCTTCTGAGAGCAGTAGGCATAATTTGTATGGCTTCTTCAGGTTTGTGTTAACTGAACATAGTTAGCTAGTGTGGTTAGAGGTAAAAAAAATTTTTTGCTTGGGAAATTAATGAAATAAACCAGGGGAAATGAACCTCCAATGACTTAAGTCTGACACCCCGCTAACATTCAACTCATCATGTAATTTGGAAAATCATGCCATTGGTATGTTCAAGGAAAATAAAACAATAAAATAAAATCAACCGCATTTCATTTAAAATGAGCTTGGAAGATCAGTCACCAAGTCAGGAGCTATATATGAAATAAGCGAGCCAACTCATGTCATGTTCTCCCAATGCCAGGCTTGCATTCATTGGAGTCTTTTTCACCTCAAGGCTTCTTGGAGGTTTCTTCCCCCCTTCCCAAATCAAGACACAAAATACTTTGCAACTAAGAAGCCAGTGCCCTACAGCGACCCCAGGACAAGTTCTGTGGGCATCCTTGGAAAATGAAAGCATTGTTACAACACACCACTGATTAAGGGCAAACTGCCTTTGTTCTCAATGGTCCAATTGGTATTTGTGGCCACTGGGAGCGACAGCTTTCATTTCTCTCAGCACTCGTTCCAAAGCAATGTAGCCAGGTGCCATTTTGAAAGGAAACTGCTCTAACCACACTTAATAGCTTAAGTCAGTATTTCCCCAAGTGAAAGATGGGTTACCCAGAGACATTTCAAAGACTGAGGTGGGAAGTCAAAGGGGAGAACTATTGAAAACTACGGCTGTGTTGGCTTCCCAAATGACAGAGTCGATAGTCTTAATATAACTAACTTATAGAGTACAATTAACAGATACACACATTTTCCCGGGGATAGGTAAGAACAACTTTGACTTGGTTACGCTGTTTTCACATTTGAAAGACCCAACGAGCAAGCGGTGGCAGGAACAGATCGATCAGCCCTCACTCCTTTGGTAATGGGGGCGGATCGAGAAGAAAAGGGGTTCTCAGCTTAGCTATTCCACCATGCGACCTCACTGCCAAGGTCTTCTATGTACAGCTAAAAAACTTCTACCACACCTGACACTCAATATGAACAGGCTCCTTCTGGCATAAACTAAACCACACACACGCAAACTTCAACAATTTCAAAACATACTGTATGGGGAAACAAAAGGTTCATACAAAGTATAGACACAATGCTTAAGGAAAGTAAAAAAAAAGAGGATGTATGAGGTAGAATAAGGAGGATTCAAATTATCCAGTCTTATTTTTAAATGGAGATGAAGCCAGAGGACAAAGTTGTGCAGCCTCATCTTACTCAACAAGCCAGGCTTGGTGGCACATGCCTGTGCTGCCAGCTGCAGAGGTAGCACAGGTCAGAGGATCTCAGTTTCAGGTGTAATGATTCTAGGGGAAACTCTACCTGAAAAATAATTAAGCAAAAGCACTACGTGTGGCATGATTATCACTCTTGCCTAGCAAGTGCAAGGCTCCGAGTTCAATTCCTAGTACTGCCAAATAAAATCTTATAATTCATCCACCCAGGTATCTTCATGTGTGGTTAACAAACACATTTACTCGTGGAGAAATTATATATATATATGTGTGTGTGTGTGTATATATATATATATATATATATATATATATATATAGTTAGTTAGACACCAAAATGGTGCAAGTAGGTATTTCCTATGAAATGATTCAATTGTAGAAACCGAAAGTGTAACATGCTGCCAAACATATAACTGAAACTGAGTGTTATCGTAGTATTCCCAACATATGCAGCGATACGGTAATCCACTGGTAATCTGTGTGCTTGTGGATGAGTGCATGGGTACTGAGGCTTGAACTCATGGCCTGGGCCCTGTCCCTTAGCTTTTTTTGCTCAAGACTAGCACTTGAGCTACACCTCCACTTCCCACTTTCTTTCTTTCTGGTGGTTAATAGGAAATAAGACTATCTCAGATTTTCCTGCCCTGGCTGGCTTCAAACCATAATCCTCAGATCTCAGGCCATTAAGCAGAAAACACAATGTATACATACATCAAAACATCACATTGCATTATTTTGTGTAAAGACAAGGTTTGTAAACATATGGAATTGTCAATAATGCTAGGAAAATGCACCTACTATAAGATTCTGATGACACGGGATAATTTGTGGACTGTTATCTAAATTTTTCCAAAACTATCCAATCTATTTCATAACAAATAAATCCAAAGGTCACACCTCGCACTTCAGTCTCTACACTTCAAAGTGTATATTTCATTGTTTTGTTTATATCATTCAGCAACATTATAATGGTCCATATTCATGTGCCAGAATATACAAAAGTCATTTCTATTCCTGACATAAGCGTGAGCAGATGTGCACATGCAATCACTAACACAGTGTGCTGCCAAACATATGGAAATAAAAGGTGCTTCATATGCGTTTTGAGAAAGGGCACACTTGTTTGTGAAATGCATTATAGAAAACCAGACACTGACCAGAATCTCCCAAGAGTCAAAATCCTTGAACAACCTAGAAAGAGGGAACATCTGAGCAGCCTGGGAGATCTGATGATCAACAGTGAGCATTGGAATTACAGAGAAACCAGTAGTCTAGCTCTCAGGGTTCCAGAGTGCAAGTGTTTTCTGGGACTGGTACAAGGTAAAATTCCTAAGGGCAGTCAGGGGTATAGCACAACAGTGGCAGAGTAGACTTGGGATAAAAGCAATCTGAAGGGCTGGGAGTTTGGCCTAGTGGTAGAGTGCTTGCCTAGCATGCACAAAGACCTAGGTTCGATTCCTTGGCACCACATACATAGAAAAAAGCTGGAAGTGGTGCTGTGGTTCAAGGGTAGTACTCTAGCCTTGAGAAAGTCCAAGGATAGTGCTCAGGCCCCACAACTGGCAAAAAAAAAAAAAAAAAAAAAAAGCAATCTGAAGCACAAAGTCAAACAAATTTGCAAGGATGCCTTTACTACTAGAATTTTCCACATTCCCAGGAAGCTAAAGTACACTGAGTTCCAGAGGGAAGAAAGCCAACATTGTTTGACCACAGAATTCTGTTCTTAAACACGGAAGCAAAAACTAGAGTGTAAAAGATAATAAAAGTAAAGCTAGAGACAGTCTGGCTTCGGACCTTACAGGAAGGCTAGATGACCTCCTAAAACATCCTTATATTCTGCAGTGGATACATAGTATCCTATACATTATACACAAGACAGTGGAATTAAGAAATATATCACTTTCTCATCACAATGACTTATCAGAACTGCTTGAACTCAGAGCCTGGGCCTGTCCTTGAGCTGTTACTTTGTTTTGTTTTGCCACAGCTCCACTTCAGGATTTTTTGATAGTTACAAGTAAGAGTTTCATGGACTTAACTGCCCACGCTGCCTTCAAATACCCAATCCTCAGATCTCAGTCTCCTGAGTAGCCAGGATTAGAAGCATGAGCCACCTGAGCATGATAGTGTATTAAAAAAGAAAACAAACAGAAAAAAAAACCAACTACCCAGTTTCTCCCAGTTACATGCACCCACATATTGGTTGTCAAATCAGTTCAGTTACTATGACCAACACTGAAAAGCTTGAAAAACAAAAAGGAAACACCCGTACATCATACATATCACATGTGGAAAGGGCAAGCAATGTTTTATGAACCTGTGTCAGTTATATATGGCTGTGCTCTAGACTGTAGCTCCAAAGTGTTATTTTTTACTTGGGTCACAGATCACATGTTTGAAAGTCACTATTCTGTAAGACAAAAGACTAAGGGCAAAGACTAGAAGCTGCAGTATTCATTCAAAGGACCCAAAAAGTAGTAGCAGTAAAAAGAAATGAAAGACTAGCAAAAGAGACACTAAAAAAATAACACAAGAGAACACCAATGAAATGAGGTAACATCCTTGAGTAATCAGGAGAAAAGGTGCTATAAAAATAAACAGGCAATTGCAAGGGAGAGCCAGTTAAGTAATACTCAGGGTAGGCAAAGAAGCATGTTTGCTTTCAAGAGACAAGAGGACATCTAAAGGGAACCACCAAAAAAAGCTCCCCCATACAAATTCAGAGACAAGTCTACAACATGGCTTTAATTCGGTCACCGTTAACAGTATCATACTAATTGTCTTTGTCATACAACAAATTTATGCTGTTCTCAAACCAAGTGGTCATGACTTTTAAAAGCGCATAATCACAACAAAGAACCAATATCATCAGTTAGTCCCTGGCTATTACATTATTTACTATCCCAAGAGCTTCACTCTGATTTAGCATTTGATGGATAAGTCCAGAAGGGCCTGTCATTTGGCTCTCTGCATGAAGATGATTTCATCAGCACAGGGACGTAAGAGCTCCATGAGCTCCATGGAACTGGCACCGCTCATGCCAAAAGGCACCCAGAGGCTGCCACAGTACGTCTGCGGCTGTCCTGAGAAGCTGCACAGTTGGCTCAAAAGCCCTGTTGATCCATCAATGGAGGGGGCACGCAGGAAATGGCTGAATTCCAACATATCGCTTTGTTAACCACTGTACCACCAACATACATCACAGCATACATAATTAAATGAAGCAGAGTGAACTTCAAGGTAAAATGTCATCCTCAACATGCCCCTGATGAAGAGTTTGTTTTACAAAAGCCTTTTTATGGAGCAAATTACATTAATTACCAATATTTTAAAAATCCCACACGAGGATCTGGATCTGGTTTATTATTAGACAGCAGGAAAAGAACAGGTTAGATTATGCTACAAAAGACCTCAAACCACTCATTGATAGCAACTGGGCTTGGCTAATGGGCAGACAGGGACAGACTCACCACCCTGAATAAGGCAGTAAAGAGTACACACACAAATTCCTGGTAGGACAGAAAACAGAGAAATCCACGTGCTAAATAACAAGTCCACAATGACTGTCACACATCCCTTAGGGATCGGATAAGCATGTTTGTAGGAAGCAAACAAAGCTTTCCATAGAGAAACCACTTTCACGAGATGATTAGGTGGACCTGAAATGAAGAAAATACATTTCAAAAGATTGGTTCAGATTTTTACAGGGTTTCACTGAAAAACTTATGAGACCCTTCTCTGTTATCAAAAAAAAAACCTAAAAATTACACCGTGGATAAAGTAAAGAATTAAGTCCTACTCAGAGGTATATATTTATAAGTAATACAAATTAAAAATAAAAAGATTACCAACAATAACTATAAAAGGTTAGAATACTAACTGGAACTATCTAGTACAGGCCAGGCTAAGTTCGTGCTCTGCTCAAGGCATTACATTGAAATGAATTTCATTCTCACTATCATTTTTTTTCTTTTTTAACCTTAATCACCAGTGGCTGGACAACTGAAATGGACAGGAGAACTATATAAATGTCAGAGTAATATGTAAACCTCATTAATGTTTCCAAAAATTCATTTACAGATAGAAACAGGTCCAAATAGATGCCTGTCTAAATGTACTGCAATTACGTTACAATTATTTTTCCAAATACACAGATATGCTCTGTCTTTTCTCAGCTCATTACTGACTCAAACAATTTGCTCTTCTGGGATCAATTGTTTGCTAATAAATAATTGTTTACAGTCACAAAATGATGTTAGGAGGTTTTCTTATTAGTTTTCCTTCTGCACCCTAATAAGATTGAAAACTAGCTGATTCCCAAGAGTCTAACCTTAACCTCGCTTTGTTTAACAGCCCAGGAAATGATGAACCATCTGCTTCAGAAAATAATGGACAGCCAAGAGGAAATATTGTTTAATTGTAGATTAACCTCCTCATGAAGCAGTCTGAAGCAGCTTTCGAATTAGCAACTATAACCAGCAAAAGAAATAAATGGCTCAACAGTCTTTTCCTCTTCCATTTAAGGTCCAGAAAGAATGCAAAGGGATTTTTATTACTTATATTTTATTTACAAACATTTACTCCCACAGAAGAAACAAAAACCAAGGTCAAAACTGATTCTCAAAAGCATAGTCACTGCCCTTAAATTTTTTTGGTCCAAACACCTTTAATGCAGCAAACCATCAAACCATCTCATACATTTAAGGGGATCATTATTTAAAAAAAAAAAAATTAAATCAATGAAAACCTTTTCCCATTATTTTCACATCCTTACATTAAAATTTTAGTATTCCCCTGGTTTCTTTGTTAATAATAATAAATCCACTATTAGGGAGTACAAGTTGTTTTATTATCAACATGGCATTTAAATAAATGAAATCTTGTCAAGTACATGGTGACCTACAAGTTCAAAAGAAAAGAAAAAAAAAAAGAACAGCATGAGATCAAAATGGCCAACCAGGATAGAAGATACAAAAATGACAGATTAAATGCAAACACAGTCTTTATGCAACAAACTTTACAATCTAAAGCTTTTCTAGAATCAAATCTGTAAAAGCATATATGATACTAAATACTGAATAATCTGCCTCTTGACTGGGACTCAACAAATTCAGCAAGGGTGACATATTCATTTTAATTCAGAAAATACAAGAACTTGACAACTTTGCTTTATTCCTGAGGACTTTCTTCCAGGACCTTGAGGATAGTGAGACAGGGAACAGGACAGACACTTGGGTAGGACTATTACAATTGAACACATGCCTAACAATTTTCTCATAAGCTCAGCAGAAATAAGTAAGAAAGCTCTGAGATTCTGGTAGCGAAAAAATTTATTCTTTTCAGTCAACAGTTACAACCTAGAATCAAAGACATCTATGAAAGCTTTAAACTTAAGTAAATTTGCTATTCTAGGCAAGGCCATATAACTAACTCTGGGTTTCCAGTAAGCCCTGAAGGTCATTCATTCTATGTAAATCTTATAGAAACAACCTTCATGGATAGGAAAAAATTGGGGCAGTTCAAATTCTTAAATATCTTAAATAGAATTTACCAAAATAAATTATTCTTGAATTCCTCAACTTAATTTTGAAGCAATGAGCTAGTAATAACTCCAGAGATTCAAATAATAGAGCCTATTCAAGAAGAATGAGAGCTTGACATTCTTCTCTACAAAACAACTAGGCACAATTTTATCCATCAGACGTCTATCAACCTACGGATATTGAAAGCTTGGGAGAACAAGATAAAATCAACTCCAGCCCTACAGTCAGCTGTAATATCGAGCAGGCATCAACAATGCTATTCATGAATTTAGAAAAATTAATAAATCCTGGGTTGAATGCAAGAAAAGGCTCAAATACAGGTGAAGCATACTCACTTGGGTTTTGTTTCAGCATCTGTCACTTGGCGAATGAAGATACCATCTTCAGGATGTTCCGTGTCATCCATTTCATACATATATGATGATGCTATTGCAAGCATGGTCCCGTCATTACTGAAGGCAAGTGATGCGATGCTGGTGGGATACCGGTGGAATTGGCACAGTCGCTTCTTGTTAAATGGATCCCAAATATTTACAAACCCATCAGAACCACCTACAAGTAATTTCAGGAGTTACAATGGTTCTTAAGTCCAGTCACAAATGTAAACATCTCAAAGAACAGCTAGCTTATTTTAAAAACATTAAAGCTCTATTTTCCCCAAAGAAGTACTACACTAGAATTTTTTTCATAAATATTTTGAAAACACAAGTGTAAACACTGGCTAAACATAAATTGTAATCATAGCCTTAATAATTAGATAGAAGTTAGCATACCATACTTTACCTGTGGCAAATGTATTGTGGATATTGTGAAAAGAAATAGCATTGACAGGGTAAATCTGCTCGATATTAGTTTCTTTTAGTCTGTGACATTTGAAGGCATACTTCTTCTTCTGTACCTCAGGGCTGGGGTCCAAATACTCAACTGCCACTCGGCCTTCAATAGAGCTTAATACATAACCCTGTCAAGTAGGAACCAAAGGACACAAATGATAAAGCGCAACTTCCCAAAACCAGGAACTAGTTTCCAAATTTAATCCACAATAAAGATATTTCCGAGATGAAAATAAAAATGATTTAAGCTGAACTGACAGTTATGACAACTCTATAAAATGTGAAGAACCCTCATGGCAAAATTCTAAGAAATAAGGCTATTATCACTTGTTTCTTCCAGTATCATGCACACCGCAATCACAAATGTCAACTTGTTTCATCAAACCAAATTTTAAAATTCAAGTATTTTAGTATCGTCTGTCTCCTGTCCAGAAGAGGATTCACATTTGTTCCCTCAGTTAAAATACAGTGTATGTTCCATGGCCTCTGCATCTCTAGCTGTAAGAATGGTGTTTCCTTCACTGGGAGCATCAATAACCCAAATCGACTGGAATACCAGTCTTCCATCTCAGTCACTCCACCTCTGCCATTTACTATAGCTAGTCATGTTGGAAAAATAAAATAAAATTTAACACAGGAGCAGGCCAAAGCGATTATAACTAGCTGCCATTGGCTCACTCCTGGCTACTCAGGAGCTGAGATCTGAGGATCAAGATTCAAAGCCAGCTAAGCAGCAAAGTTCATGAGATACAGATCTTCAATTAACCAGAAAAACCCTTAGGTGCACCTGTCTCAGGTGGTAGAGTATGAGCCTAGAGCCTGAGCGTTGAGTGAAAACACTAAGTGCAAGCTCCAGTATCAACACTCACACAAAAAAGGAGGGGCTTACAATTTCAAGCATTTTTTTATACTACCCTGAAATGGCAGCATGGTATAAAAGGGAGAACTAATATGCTAGATATGAAATACTTTATATTTTCATTTTTCAATACTTCAGGATAAAAAATGTATTCTTAAATTGCTTATAGAAAAAGAGTTCAGGAAAGCCCTAAGCTCCCATTATAAAGTGAAGCTAGAACCACAGAAAATTTCAAGTACAAAAATATACAAACGGGAGCTGGGAGTTTGGCCTAGTGGTAGAGAGCTTGCACGAAGACACAGGTTCGATTCCTCAGTACCACATACATAAAAAAATGCCAGAAGTGGTGCTGTGGCTCAAATGGTAGAGCACTAGTCTTGAGAAAGCCCAAGGACAGTGTTCAGGCCCAGAGCTCAAGCCCCAGACTGGCAAAATACACACACACACACACACACACACACACACACACACACACAAATGGGCCGGGCCCAGAGCTCAAGCCCCAGACTGGCAAAATACACACACACACACACACACACACACACACACACACACACACAAATGGGCCGGGCCCAGAGCTCAAGCCCCAGACTGGCAAAATACACACACACACACACACACACACACACACACACAAATGGGCCAGGCCCAGAGCTCAAGCCCCAGACTGGCAAAATACACACACATACATACACACACACACACACACACACACACACACACACACACAAATAGGCCAGGAGTTTGGCCTAGGTAGAAACCCCCAGACTGGCAAAATACACACACACACACACACACACACACACACACACACACACACAAATGGGCCAGGCCCAGAGCTCAAGCCCCAGACTGGCAAAATACACACACATACACACACACACACACACACACACACACACACACACACACACACAAATAGGCCAGGAGTTTGGCCTAGGTAGAAACCCCCAGACTGGCAAAATACACACACACACACACACACACACACACACACACACACAAATAGGCCGGGAGTTTGGCCTAGGTAGAAACCCCCAGACTGGCAAAATACACACACACACACACACACACACACACACACACACACACACACACACACACACACACACATAGGCCAGGAGTTTGGCCTAGGTAGAAACCCCCAGACTGGCAAAATACACACACACACACACACACACACACACACAAATAGGCCGGGAGTTTGGCCTAGGTAGAAACCCCCAGACTGGCAAAATACACACACACACACACACACACACACACACACACACACACACACACACACACACACACACACACACACACACACACACAAATAGGCCGGGAGTTTGGCCTAGGTAGAATGCTTGCCTAGCAGGCACAAAGACCTGGGTTCACAATATCTTACCTTGTTATCTGGTATATTGTATATATGTTTATTTGTTTATTTGAAATAGGAAAGGGAAGGGGAAAAACAAGATGAGGGGAGGGGTGGAGGAAGAGAAATGGGGACAAAAACATGAGAAGGGGTATCAATGTGTGTGAAGTAATGCACCTTCTATTTGGTGAATATAACTGTAACCCCTCTATCAATTACAATAAATATATATATGAAAAAAAAAAGACCTGGGTTCGATTCCTTGGTACCACATACACAGAAAAAAGGTGGAAGTGTTGCTATGACTCAAGTGGTAGAGCTCTAGCCTTGAGAAAGCCCAAGGATAGTGCACAGGACCTGAGTTCAAGGTTCAGGACTTGAAAAAAAAATTATATATATATATATATTTCATATATATCTCAGTATTTCTGTAATGCAAGCATATTTTAATCATATTTAAATCTCTTTAAATTTTACCTCTTTATCTTTTTCTTCAAAAGAAAAAAAAAAAGCCTAGATTATTTTTTGGTTTGTTTTTGTAGTACTAGGAATTGAACCCAGGGTCTCATATTCACCAGGTCAGTGCTTATATCACCTAAGTTACACTAGGCTTCTGAGACAAAGGGCCAAGAGGAGAACCATGATTCCAAATATACCTGCTGTTCTTAACGACGTTTTCCTCTTACAAAAACGCTTATTACCACTTGACCACTCAACCAGCTCCCCTTACAACTTTAAGGACAAGGTGACAAGTAAGCTCCCGAAGGAATAAAGAAAAATCTAATTTCTTGAAGTGATGATTAAAGGAGATCCACTCTGCAGAACTAAGAATCTCCACTGGACTGTAATTCTAGCTATTCAAGAGGCCTAGGCAGGAGGCACCAAGGTCCAAGGCTGGCAATCAGTTTAAAAAAAAAAAAAGACACTACTGAAAAATAGCAAAAGCTAAACAGCTAAGCTGAGAGCATGGCAAAAGTGGTAGAGTGCATAACTTCCAAATCAAAGCCCTGAGTTCAAAACCCTAACATCACCAAAAAAAAAATGACTGTTGCGAGGAGCCATTGCATCTGATTCTATAATCAAGTGAGAGAAGAAATGTATTAGTATCAAGGATACAGAAACCAAGAAAAAAAAGCCAAGTATGTGTGGCCGTGCACATCATCGGGGTGGCTAAGGGAGGAGACAGCCTGGACTACACAGCAAAACCCTGCTGTTCCAAAAGGAAAGAAAAACGGCAAATTCTGAAAACCTCAATTTCCAAATTTAATTTGCTAATTTGGATGTGTATGTTCATCATCTTTAAGTAACATACAAAGAGATTTCCAGTCAGTACGTCCATTTTTGAGTACAATTCATCTTGACCAGAGCCACTCTACGGCACCATGCACGCAGGTTTCTAAGTTTGTAAGCTGTAATATCTACAAAAGAATATAAAAAGCTCTAAAGGGCTGGGTACTGGTGGCTCATACTTGTTAACTGTAGCTGCTCAGGAAGCTAAGAACTGAAAATCATAGTTTGAAGCCAGCCTGGACAGAAAAATCTGTGGGACCCCTTCTTGTTATCCCCAATTAAACACCAAAAAGCCAGAAGAAGAGCTGTGGCTCAAATGTCAGACCGCTAATCTTGAGCAAAAAAAGCTCAGGACAGCATCCAGTCCCTGAGTTCAAGCCTCACGACCACACACACACACACACACACACACACACACACACACACACACACACACAACATACACACAAAAGCTCTAAAGGTAATGTCAAATCATTGAATACCTGCTTGTTTGGGAAGGCTCGGATGCATCGAGTCTGGTATTTCAGGCTGGACTCCCTGCGCTGCTGCACATAGCCCATGTTCCGTAAGTCCCACACCAGCACTCTGCGGCCTGCGGTACCCACAATCAGCCGGTCTCCAGACACTGAGAGGGTGTATACCTTTCAGGAGAGATCAAAACTTACAATTCCTCTGTATTCTGAAAATGGCTTTTTACCCCACAAAGTCCACCCAATCATAAAACCCTAAGAAAGCTGACCAGGTTCACCCATAGGTACCAACATTAGATACACTGTGAAATAATCCATACTAAATAGCAAGCTGACAATATTCTTAAGGCTTCACTAAGTATCGTATAAAATATGCTCTAATTAAGTCCACAGAAGTACTTTAAAGACTTAATGTTCTTCATTGAAAAAATAATTTCCCAGCTTCCTCATTCCACTTAAGAAATACAAAAGGGGAAAAGAAAATTCAAAATGAGACTATAAAAACAAAATAACTCAAGACACCTTTAAGCTCTTACTTTAGACTATTATTTTATTTCCATCACTACACCAACTTTTGGAGAAAGATTTCACTTTATAGCTCTAAATCAGAGAATTCTCCCAGTCTTTCCTGGAGGCAGGAAAGAGCTATCCTTTACAAGCACTTTGGATGCCTCTGGTAACACAAGCTCAATATCAGAAAGAGGGTGACAACAGCCTACGGCAAGGTCTCCTATACCTATACATCTGGTGCCATCATACTCAGAATGTAAGACACATGATTATCTTTAGGGGAAAAAAATGTTAAGCACTTTAGCACCTTTTAGAGAATATTTAAATTTCCACCAAAAAAATCCTTTATTGTAAATAACAATTTTTCCTGCAAACATCTGGTGGCTTATTTGTAAAGATATTTCCTGGAGACCAGAGGTACCAAATTTTTCCAGATTATATTAATTAAAAATTGACTTAAGGTCAAAATCAAGGTTATTATTTTCTGTTAACATCTCTAATCTGACCCAGTATTTCCAACCTCAAAGAACTGCCATTAAATATATTTAGAGAGATTGATTGATTCACCACGACATGGTTAAAAATTTCAACACTCAGCAATTATAGCATAATACTGGCATGCCACCTTTAGATTGGCCAGAGGGGATGGGGGGGGTGAACCTCCGTAATAATGCAATGTCACAATAGCAAACTCTACAACTTAACTAGTGTGACTAAAAGAAAAATAAGTATTAAGATTGAAAATATTTAATGTTTGCAGATTTAAATACTCTATCAGAGAACAAAATCTTTTACAGAGAAATGAAAATTAACCTAAGATGCATGAACTATCAAACTTAAAAAGCAGAATCCAGAAAGATCAATTTATAATAGTACAATTATATCAGGAATTTTACCTTAAATCTCTACTACACAGGTGACACACAGCTTTCTAGTAGTACTTTCTATCCCCACTGATCATAAATCAAAGGAAACTACTGTCATGCTACTGACTAGGTATATACATTTATCAAAGAAAGTATTAAAAAAAAGTGACATAATGAACCTTGCTGAACCAATAAGCAGCTTGATTCACTGTGGCTGTCCATTATATGATATTCTGTCAGCAATTCATCACAGTTCTTACCATGTTACATACAACCATAAATCAAAACTAGAAACAATGCAATTATTTTATTCTGAACAAAGGTCTTGCCAGAAGTAGATCCAACTGTGCTGTGACAAAAATAATGGCTCTTTGGATACACTACTGTATATAATGAAGGCTAATAGGAACTGAATAGCATATTTACACCAAGGAGACATTTTTAAACCACTACAATCATCCATCTTTAAAAACTACCATCTGATAAAGTCTGATGATACAGTCAGAACTCTCAATTATACTTTCCTCACACAGATCAAAAGGTTAGAATACTAAAAGACTCCAAGCTACACTCATCAGCATGCACATGCACACACAAACATAAACATACAAAAAATATATATACATAACGCACACACATGTATACACACACATACATACATACATACATACGAACTGTTAAAACCTCAGATCATATAATACCTTTCTCACTACGTTTAAAACAATCCGGGTGGGAGTTTGGCCTAGTGGTTGAAGACCAGAGTTCGACTCCTTGGTACCCACATACATAGAAAAAAGCCAGAAGTGGTGTTGTGGCTCAAGTGGTAGAGCTCTAGCCTTGAGAAAGACCAAGGACAGTGCTCAGGCCCTGAGTTCAAAGCACAGGACTGGCAAAAAACAACAACAACAACTCATCTCACCCTCAACAGTTTATGAATATAAAAATCCTACCTTTTCAGGCTGAGAGAAGGTTCCAGCATTACAAGGAGTTCTGGGATCCCATAGTTTAACTGTTTGATCCCAACTTCCAGTAACCATCACATTCACTTCCGGACAGTATTCAACACATCTGATAGGAGCATCGTGGGTTCCAACAAGGTTTTCTATTGGAAAAAAAGAAAAATAACACCTACCTTTACTATCTCAATTAAACAAAGACTTTTCAAAAGAAAAATAAACAAAAAGAATGTTCAATTATATGTATCATTCAACTCCACAGAAATGTCTGTATACAGAAAAGTCTCTCCATGACTACCAAGTTATCCTTTCCTCTCCATTCACTTACACTTGCATATCTGATTCACTAACACCATTTTATCAAAGGCTCCCTTGAGTTTCTAATTACATTAAATGATAGCATGTCTGACAATTTCTTCACTTGATTCTGGGTTTTGTCATCAAGAATCTTGATTAACTCTGAATCTCTCTGCTTGCCAGGTATTTAAGAATACCTGTTGAATAATAACAAACACACAGAGAACTCTGGTCTCCTATATGTTTGCGACTCTTAGTTATCTTAAACATTAAAGCAATGCTAATTAAAAGAAAAAACCAAAACAACTTATTTATGTGGTTACAGGACCATCAGAGATGGGTACAGACTTTTGCATGACAATCACTTTCTGATGTAACTTTTAACTGTTCATGTTTGGGTCAACTCAATTTATTCAAGACCATATAAACTCAGTCTCTATTATCCACGTGGTTTTCACTGTAGGTCAAATTTTTAATGCATAATATATTTCCTACCAATTTCAACCTTTACAATATCCCAGTTTATTTAATTATTGCAAATTTGCTAAAATCCTATGCAACCTAAGGATACACAAATGAATGAACAGAGATGGGTAGAATGTAGCTCAGTACCAGAGACTTCATTCAACTCCCAGGCATGCACACATGCATAAAGTAAGTTTTGATTCTCAAGAATGTAACCCTTGTAACAGTGTAACATTGGAACAAGAGACAAAAATTGTCTCATAAAGTTTGAAATGGTCTTCAAAGACTCAACAGATAATTCTCTTAAGCGACAATTTACAATATTGAATATCTTTTCCTAAATTTTTGAATACAGGAAACTTAAACCTGAACGATAATTTATTATAAAAGGTAAATTACTGGCAAGCCAAATCACATCTAGGCAGTTGAAAGTTACATAGAAAAATACCTCTATGCAAAAGCTTGTTCTGATTGAGCACTTATTGTTTATGTGCCATCCTCCATCTATTCTCCCACTGTTCAACTCAGTATCTGTGACTTGGCATCTCCTTCAACAATATCTAAGGCTAATGTAGGATAAACAAAAGCTCAGAGATCTCAGAGCACATGTGAGTTCCATTCCCATCTTCACTCTGCCTCAACGTGATTTAAAAAAAAAAAAAATGTCATTTCATATCTGGGCCTCTAATGAAATGAAATACATTCCATTGCAAGACTAATATAACCATGACTGATTATTATGTTGTGGGTTGTTGGTTTCTTTTTTAATGCCCCTTCCTCTAGTTTAAAGTAAACTAGCTTCTAAAAAGATTATCCTAGAACATTCAATGTGTCTTGGAAAATCCTAATGAGCCAAAACCACTACAAGATCCCATGGACCTCTAAAGACAAACACCTGTCGTTTCCATTAAACACTTAGAATGGTGATTTTACTGCCAAAACACACACACACACACACACACACACACGTGCAATGTTTTCTGGTATACTGTATGGTTATAATTTAAACAAAACAAACAACAGAATTCAACCGCATTTTAATTCCCCCTGAGCACCTTAGTAACTAAACAATTCATCAAATACTTTCCCTAAATACTTGTAACTTAATATACTAGTAACTAAAATCTGATTTAAAAAAAAAAATGTTGCCCTATTACCTTGATCAGTATTCAAATCATGCATTTTCAACTGATGATCCAATCCTCCGCTCCAGGCATGTGTTGGATCCTACAAAGTGTAAGTTACAAAACATTTAAAAGGTGCACCGCGTTGGGAGGCATGTCAAAACTCTTACTTCTCCAGCCAGCTGCTCACGATGCTCAGGATATCGAATGACCACCTTTGTAACTCAACCAAATAGAGCAAAACGGCCGGCAGGGATGGCATCACAGCAGCTCTTGTCAGCCGATTCAAGGAAGGGGCTGCTGCTTTACCCCATCCCCGGGCAAGCTTCAAGTCGCTTCTTCCAAGAGGTGTCTGTCTCGTCTTGCTGCACACTTCAAGTCCCATTATCACCTCAGGTCCAAAAAGCACCTAAGCCTCATCTCAAAGACCAGACAGCATCCGGTTTTTTCCGTCTCCCCAGTGCTACCTGCAGACCCGACAGGCTGGCCTGGACAGCTGGTTGGAGGTGGGTGCTGCAGGTCACCGAAAGGGCTGCCCCCACCCAGCCTGAAGACGGGGGGCGGGAAGGGAGCCACCTACGTAGAAGGCGCAGTCCAGCACGGCGCCCGCGTGCTGGTACTTGAGCCGCATGGAGTTGGCGGGCACGTCGTAGAGGCGCACCGACGTGTCCCAGGAGGACACCAGCAGGAACTGGGAGGTGTTGGGGCTGAACTTCACCGAGGAGATGCCATCCTCGGGCGGCTGGTTCAGCTTGAACTCGTTAGAACCCGTCATCTACGGAACACACAGCCGGTCAGCGTCGGCCCGGGGCCCGGGGGTCCAGGGACAGCCAGGGCGTGCGGACGGGGGGCGAGGGGGGGGGGACCGGAGGAGGTCCACGGGAGGTCTGCGCCTGCGCAAACCCGGGCCCGCCACAGTGAGAACCGCCCCCCCCCCCGGCCCGGCCCGGCCCCGAGCGGAGCTGGCCTGCCCCGCCCGGCCCGGCCCCGACCCGACCCGCCCGGCCCGGCCCGGCCCCGCTCCCCCGGCTGCCAGCGCGGCCTGCCCGCCGCCGACACGCGCCGCCCCAAGCCTTCTCGAAAGGAAAGCGAGTGGGAAGGCAAGGGGGCCCCCGGGGCAGCCCCGGGTCCGCGGAGGGCCCGCGGCTGCGCCCCTCCGCCGCCGCGCACGGCTACCTCGGGCGCCCCTCCGAAGTAACGTCTCCGATCTCCACCCGCCGCGGCCGCCGCCTGCCTTCCCTCCCGACACTCTCCGGCCCGGCGATGGAGGCGGAGAGGAAGCTCCGGCGCAGGCCTGCCATTGGCTGCTTTCAAACGCCAACGGCTCACTCCGGGAAACCGATTGGTCCGCTCTGCTGTCGGAGTCGGTCGGCTCAGCCATTCTGTTCCGGCTCAAAGGGAAACCCCGGCTTTTCTGATCACGTGGCTTCGTCGGGCCTCCCGGAGGCCCTAGAGTCCACGTACAGCGACTAAAAAAACGACAACTCCCACGGTGCACCGCGCCGAGGCGGCGCGCGCGTCCCCCCACGCTGGCGCTCAGCACGTTGGGAAATGTAGTCTCCCAAGCCACCCCCCTGGCTGTCTTCTCACTAGTGGGAGGGAAAGATGTTTTGGCTTTTGTTTTGTTTTGTTTTCTAGAGGTCTGTTCACGGCCCCCTGCCCGCAGCCACGCAGACGCAACCGTAGACTAAAGTTAAATTCCTCTTTCCTCTGGGCGTGCACACACCTGAGAAGTGAACCAAAAACTGAAGCATTTCTTCTCCTTCATTGAACTATTTGCCTTCTTTTCTTTTCTCACTTTGGGAGTTTGCACACAGAAGATTCGGGGTTTCACATTTCCCACGGTCTTAAGTTCTACTGGCCTTATAGAAGCTAATACTTATTTTTATTACGTTTTATCTCTCCATAGCATCTTGTTCCAGGCCTGGTGAGAAACTCTGGAAAGATACATTTGGTCAAAACAGCCCTCATCAAACTATAATCTACTAAAATACAGGCCTTTGGAGAGAACTCTCCATGAAGAAACAAATATTCTGCAGTGTTCTAAAGCCCAAACAGATTCTTACAGAGATGCGTTCATCTCCACATCCTAAAGTGACGGCGATAAGCCTCCCCTTTCCACCCTGCCAGCCATTTCCTGTCTGTAGAGCCCTCCAGATAAACGAGAATCAAAAAGACTACTTCAACAATGAGAAATCATTTTAACTCCATGAAAGTAAAGCAATGCTGAATCACTAGAATTTAGGGACTAACTTACTCTTGGAACTCCAGGATATTATCTCTTCTCTATTTTAGAGACAGTGGTTATGTGATTTTGTATGCGGTGGGAGGCAATTGATAGGATTAAAGCATTTACATTTTGAGGTATATTAAAAAGAAAACATCGTTAGACACTGATGCACTGTGAGTTGGATGCACTTCTACTGACTGGACAATAAACACACACAAAACAATCCTTCTGCTCATTGCATTGGTGTGAAAAGTTAATGACTAAAGTTCAAAATTTTTAAATGCACTGCCTTATTTCCATTCTAACTTTGGCTAAATAATTTTTATCTCCTGGCTTATTTGGTTCCCTCTCCCAGTTGTTTGTTTAATTGCATTACCGTTTCGAGATTCTAGGCATAAATTACCCGTTAATAAAATCTAAGTGTATTTCATTATCCACTGTGTGTATGATTCAGGTCCCTCTGGGCATGTAGTTGCAGCCGGACTCGATTTGAGTTTTAAGAAACGTCAATCTTTTAAATCTAGTTTAGGGGCTGAAAGGAGACTGATGATTTTTCTGATTATTCAAATGAATTGATGGGCTTGAGATGGAAAATCTAGCAACAATGGGAGTCTTGAACAACATTTTAAATCCAAAGTTGTGTGCATATATGCAATAGTTACCTGTAAGAGAGAAGAATTCCTAGAAACTCATTGCACTATAGCATCACTAATGATTGCTAATTACTGGGTTAGTAAAAAGGGTAAAATATCAGTACATAAGATGAACTGGAAAGGGGTCAATTTCTAAGTGTTAAGGGTAAACTCACTCTATAATTAAGGGCTTATGATGATCAGAGGAAACCACTTCCTCTAAGAGAAGCAAGCCTCCAGAGAATGTTTGGCCCCATACGATTAAAATTGTCATCAAGCTGGTGGCTCACACCTGTAATACTAGTGCCTTGAGAGCTTGAGGTCTGAGGATCACAACTTAAAGCCAGCAGGGGCAGGAAAGTCCCTGAGAATCATCTCCAATTAACTGCCCCCAAGCTGGAAACACAACTGGGGCTCAATGTGGTAAATAAAGCACAAGGCTTAAACATAGAAGCTCAGTGACAACGTGCAAGCCTTGAACTCAAGCCCCAGGACACACACACAGGACACACACACTCATCAAGCCAGGCACCGATGGCTCATGCCTATAATCTAGCAACTCAGAAGGCTGAGATCTGAGATCTGAGAATGAAAGCTGAAAGGCAACGCCGGCAGGATAGTCCTTGGGACTCTTATCTCCAATGAATGAATAAAAATAAAAATAAAGCCAGAAGTGTAGCTATGGCTCAAATGGTGAAATGATAGCCTTGAGCAAAAACAGCTAAGGATAATACCCTAGCCCTGAATTAAAGCCCCAGTACTAGTTCGCCCCACCAACACCAAACAAAAGTCATCCAACTATAATCCACTATTATGCGAGCCAAAATGAAAAAAAACTGATATGGATGTAACATTCTTATACAGGAAATTTGTGAGAAGTCATTTGGACGTTTCTCTAGAAATACTCAAATAATCTTAGAGGAGCAGGAGAACTTCAGTGGAATAAAAGATAGGTATACAATAAATAAAATAAAGGGGCCACATCACTTTTCTTCCTTCCCACCCAAAAGCATATTGTAGCTTCTCAACGAGTACTAGGGCTGTATATCTCCAGAAAATGCAGATAGTCTCAGTGCCTCCTGGCGTAGAGACACTAGCCTGTCAGGAAGAATGGGCGCTGTCGCGGGCGCTGCCCAGGCTTAGAGGAGGGCCGGGCGGCGAGGGCGGCGAGGGCGGCCGGGCGGTGGCGTTCGCCCCACGTGGCGCTGGAGCTCCGCTCCCCGTGCCCGACGCAGACCGAACAGGTGGCTCCTCTACGCCAACTCCCCGGGAAGCCGCGCTTTGCGCCCTGGGCCCTGGCCGGAGCCTCCCAGGCCGCCTCGTGCGCGGCGGAGTCAAGTCCGGAAAGGCGAGGGCGGCGCGTGCGCCCGCGGCCGACCTCTTCCAATGCAAACGTGGCGACACCCGAAGCGCCCTGGCTCCCCGCGCACAGCCACTTCCCGCCGCGGCGCCCCCGGCTCGGCGCTTCCCCGGCCCGGCGCCCGGAGGGTCCCCGCAGGGCCGCGTCTCCTCCGAGCCCAGCGCCGGGAGCGTGGTTTTTGTTTTGTTTTTTTTCCCCGCGTCCCCACCCGGCTCGTTCGGAAAGCCACGGCTTTAGCAGCCAGGCCTGCACCCCGCCTTTGTCTTTCTTGGAGCGAGCCTGGGTCTGGATCGCACCGGGAGAGCTTCCCAGTTCGCTCAGGATGGGGATCGTGGGCCCTGGAGACGGTACAGGCCAGCAGCTCCACCCCGCTCTCACCCGCCAACGCCAGAGATCACACCTTTAACCCCCGCCACCATCCTCACCCTCCGTCCAAGGAGAGACACAGGCAAACTCCGCCACCAAAACGCACCGACGAGCTTGAACACCTTCCGTGCGTCGTCAGGAAGGGCAACCGACCTCTCCAAAGTTAGCAAAGATGTTTAAAATGTCTTTATTTCCTTTTCTCTTGAAAAATATGTACAGATCCGAGCTGTCTCTATTTCGCCCCCCTCACCATCCTCAGGTTGAAGGGAACGAAAAGAGACGGTCAGATCGACGTCCAAAGCCCCCCCGAGGGCCGGCCCGGCGGAACGCCTGTCGGGGCATCCACACCGGGGTGCACTGCGGGGAGAGGAGAGGGTATGCCTGGCTAACTTGGTGGTGGTTGTTTTTTTTTTTTTTTTCTGATTTCTCTTTTTCCTCTAGTAGCCAAAGCCGAGGTGGCCCAAAGTCCCACTTCTCACCCCACCCTTAGAAAACATCCCTCTCCAAAATGGATTCCAAAGCATATCGGTTTGGTGTGGGGGTCGAAAGCAGGGGGTCTGGCATGAGGAATGCGGATAAATACCCGACACAAACGAACCCACAAACAAACAAAGCAGGGCAGAGGCCATAAATAAGAGGTAATGCGTGAATACACATGGTGTATTTCTTAAGGTGTCCGCTCCGGGGCCCGCGCGGCGCGGTCTGCGGGCCCGGGCGCGGTCTGCGGGCGGGCAGCGGGCGGGCGGGTCAGTAGTCCAGCTTGTTGTAGAGGTTGTAGAGCGGTAAGGCCGAGAGGTTGCTGCCGGGGTAGTAGAGCGGCGCGGGGAAGGCGAGGGAGCGCGGCACGGGCACGCGCAGCAGCGAGCTGTCCCGGAACACCAGCGGCATGCCCACCAGAGTCTGCGCCGACGCGTGGGCCATGTTGGCCGCCTCCAGCTCGGCCGAGAGCTGCCGCTTCCACTTGTTGCGGCGGTTCTGGAACCAAGTCTTGACCTGGGTCTCGGTGAGCTGCAGGCTGGAGGCCAGGCAGGCGCGCTCCGAGCTGCTCAGGTAGCGCTTCATGTCGAAGGTGGACTCGAGCTGGTACACCTGGCTGCGCGAGAACACCGTGCGCGTCTTCTTCTTGGCCGCGCCCGCCTGCCGCTCGGCGCCGCCGCCGCCGCCGTCCCGGGGCCGCTCGGGCCCGGGCGAGGGCGAACCCGCCGGCGGCAACAGCCGCTCCTTCTCTTCCTTAAAGTCCGGGTGCGAAGGAGAGAGGAAAGGCGTGCGATCCGCGCCCGCGGGCCCCGCGCCGCCGCTGCCCTTGGGGGGACCTGGGGAGGAGAGCAGAGAGGAAGGCGGTGAGGTTGAAGAGCCCCCCTGGCCCTCCTGGGGACCCGGAGGACAACGGACGCCTGCAGCCCCGGCCCCGGATTTATTTTGGTTTTTCTTTACCAAATCCCTTCCGCCCGGCCTCTCTCTAACACACGCAAATGCCAACACCCAGGCCGTTCCGGAGCCGCCCTAGAGAGCCCTGGCGACTCCCCGGCACTGGGAGGACTGCGGTGAAAGGCGGCGGCGGCAGGTGGAGGAGGGGGCGGGAACCGCGCGTTTGTCCCCAGCCTCGCCGCCGGCAGTATTGCACAGGCCGTTTGCTCGCAAATCTATGCTTAAGGCCTTGGTCAGATGCAAAGGGGCCTGGGCTCTGCGACGCGCCACGGTCAGTCATCGTAGCGCGAAGTCATTCCGAGAAGACGCGGGGAGGCCTCGCTCGCGGACCTCGTGTCCCCAAAGAAAGCACTTCGTGTGCACGGGGGTCGATCGAGGGCCGAGCCGTGTGCGGCGCCCGCCCTGGGCCCCGTCCGATGCGCCCGCGTCCCCTCCAGCCCACCCTCCCTCCACTAGCCCCGGCTGCGCGGGGTCCGTCTCCCCCACCCCCACTTCCTCCCCTGCGCCCGCCGGGCCTCCGAGGCACCGGCCGCGCGAGTCCCTCGCCCCTCGGCCCGGGACCCCCGGCGAGGGCAGCCTTGGCTGACGGGACCCGGCTCGGGAGTCGTGGCGGGGCGCGCAGCCTCGCTCCCCTCGCGCTCACAGGCGGCCCGGCTGGCGGCGTGCGATCCTTACCCAGGCAAGGAAAAGGAATGGGGGGGTGGTGGTGCTTGGGGCCTGGCTCCTTGGGGCCGTGCGGGTCTGGGCAGAAGCAGGCGGGCGCCTTCCAGCCGTCGTCCGGCTCCTCCTCCTCCGAGGACACCGACAGGCTGCGCTTCCTGGCCGGCCAGCCTGCTGGCTCCCGCGGTGCCTCCGAGGGGCCCCCGCCCAGGATGGACTGGATGGTGAAGCTGGAGACGCCGCCGCCGGCCGCCGGACACCCCTTGCCCACATCTTCCTTGCTTCCCATCCTGGGTTCATAAGAAATCGGAGGAAACCAAGAACTCCCTTTAGAGAAGACGCTCTGGGTGGAAGGTGGCGCGGGCGGGCGGGCGGGCAGGGGGAGGGGCGGGGAGCCGGGGGGAGGGGGCGGCGAGCCCGGCGCGGCGTCCCCTCCGTGCGGGGGACACGCGGGCGCGGGACGGACGCGCGGGGCTCCCTGGCCGCGCCGCTCGCGGTGAGCCCGCCCCGCCGGCGCGGACGCCCGTCCCCGCCCGGGGCCGGCGGGCCCGGCGGGCGGCGCGCGGGCGGCGCGGCCTCATTTGCATAGAGGTTTCCCCGGGCGCGGCCAATCG